>NW_010429645.1:2228-2980 GCF_000710305.1 Buceros rhinoceros silvestris
ACAATCACTTCCCTACTCCTGCTGGCCACACCAGTGCTGATACAAGCCAGTGTTACGTATCTTGCTTCCTGGCTTTATTTCATATCTTGTCTCCTGGCAATATATTTTGTCCCTAGTATTTGGCGTTTTATTTATTTATTTCTTTATTTAATTTCTTTGATCCCTCTTCCATATAACCATGTCAGGTTTCTTAAACACCATGGTGGTGTCGAGAAGTGCAGACCCCTGCAAAGGAGTGGCAGACCTGTTTAGCTTTCCTTGAGAACACATGTCCTCACCCAAACTCCATTCAGGTTACTTTTAGGTCAATATCCATCTCCTAGAGATCCCCCTCAGGAAGTAGGTTGAGGGAAACTGAGGCGAGTTCTGGTCAAAAAGGGGGAAAAGAAGTGTTGCTCATCACCTTTGACATTGAGATGATGAACATGTTATAGTGCTTTGGGTTAGTGAGCAGATACCAATGGCCACTGTCTTGTCACTACAGGTCGTTGAGGTTCTGAGTCATGTCCAGAGAAGGGCAATGAAGCTGGTGAAGGGTCTAGAGCACAAGTCTTATGAGGAGAGGCTGAAGGAACTGGGGTTGGTTAGTCTGAAGAAAAGGAGGCTCCAGGGAGACATTCTCTCTCTCAACAACTCCCTGACAGGAGGTTGTAGCGAGGTGGGGGTAGGTCTCTTCTCCCAAGGAACAAGCAACAGGATGAGAGGAAACGGCCTCAAGTTGTGCCAAGGGAGGTTAGGTTGGACATGAGGAA
>NW_010429645.1:3520-12860 GCF_000710305.1 Buceros rhinoceros silvestris
GAGTGTTAAATCATTGGAACAGGCTACCCAGGGAGGTGGTGGAGTCCCTGTCCCCAGAGGGGTTGAACAGCTGTGTCAATGTGGTGCTGAGGGACATGGTTTAGTGATGACTTGGCAGTGCAGGGTGAATGGCTGGACTTGATGATCTATAAGGTCTCTTCCAACCAAATGATTCTGTGATTCTGTGAGATCTCACACTCACTCACATTTATTGACCTCTTCCACTGTGCTCCTGCCATGAAGACCTATGCTGACATAACCTTTCCAGGCACAAAATTGCTCTGTAGAGGCACATGGAAATGTGGAAAATGTTTTTCAAGTGTCTGAGATCCAAAGTGTAACCAAAAGTCTTTGCCTCAGCTGTGGTGGGCAGGAGTTGCTTACCTTCTGCAAAGACCTCAGCACAGGAGATGTGAAGGAGCTGTTGAAAATCATGAGCCGAACAACATTTAATGGATACATTATTATTATTAACTTTGTACTGGTGAAATGAAGTTGCTGATTTATAACAGTAACACTCTCCCTGGTTCCTGGCTCTGCAGATCCAGCTCTTGTGATTGCTGAAGTCTCCATCTATTTCAGAGAGACAAATAACTTGTGGTACTTGAAGGTCCTTGAGCTCACATCTGCTCAGAAAGTAGCCTCTGTGAAGCACCTTAGATAGGGAAATTGCTAATGAAGACACCCTGAACCAGTCAGCGCTTCTGTAAATTTTACATTATCTCTCCCGGATGTGCACATTTAAGTGAAAGATGCTGCTTCTTTATTTGAATGATCTCCAGAATTAAGTTGTTAAGCATTCATAAATTCAAGCATACGCAGTGACTGGGGGTCTCCTCCACCTTGTGCTTGTGCAGAACGAAGTGGAACAGATGCTCCATTGTAAGAATAACTCTCTCTTATTCTGGTTTTGTTTTCACACTGATTATGAATCAGTGTCTTGACAAAGAGCAGTGTCAGCCCTCACATCTCCAGATCTTTCTGGCTCTGAAGGGAGCTGAGACCTCTGTGCTGAGCACAGCGGGGCCCTGAGAAAATAGCTCAGAGCATTATTCCTAAGAGCTGGTGTGGAGTCATCTATAGCTAAATAACTGAGCTCAATTACGACTCCTGCTCTGTTCTTTTCCCCCTTCAGCTGCATGCTGCATTAGACATATTCCCTTGACCTCTTTCTGTCCTACCCAAGAAACAAAGCTCATTAAGATGGCCTCATGGAAGGGTGGGAAGTAGGGGATGTTTGAAGGTTTAGCTTTTCTACCCCTGTTCCTTCCCAGCCATCCAAGTTTCAACTTTTTGATCTTCTCAGCTATGGCTCTTCTTGGTTACATCCATGGATTTATTTGTTACTGCTGGCAAAGCACATGGCATTTTTTCCTTGTGACCATCATCTTTCTTGAACCAGGTTTAATTTGCTATAAAGTTCATAGTGCTCTATTCAAATAGGCACATTTTATGTCTGGAAAGCAATAAAGAGGAGGAGATTTCTAAAGTGGGATGAATTTCTATCACTTTCAACCCAGCCTTCCACATCTCTGCTCTCTTTGTTGGTCTGTAAGAAGCTCTTTATGGGACAGAAGTTTTCTTGGACAACACATCAAATATTTCCCCACTGAAAACGGGTGTTAATTTGGCTGGTTTTGCTCTTTATTTCCCTTTTTATTTCTCTTTACTGTCAACACACCCAGGCTTTCAAGTCCCAGCTTCTCGGCAGAGACTGTTTGAGAATCCATGTTGAATGTGCCAAAATATATAGAAGAAAGTAACAAAATATACACAACAAAGTTTTCACTGTTCCTGTTGGCGAATAAATATTTGTGAATGTCTCTGCAACAAGATTTCCTGCATCTGCTTTTCATCCGGAGAAGGTCAGGGGGCCCTTACCTTTTGTGAAAAATTTGCTTATGTTTTGCTAGGAGATGTCCCTTATATCCCTGAGTAAAAAGATTAGCCCAGAACCTACAAAACATTTATCTACCTACCTCCCATTGGCGGAAAGTTCTGAAGATCTGGCCTGGGGTTTCCCTGTGTAAGATGGGCAAATTAAGCCAAAATTTCAACATGTGGAAGTTCATAAAACCAGTAATACCTAACTCTGAGGCTATAGTAATCAAAATCACTGCTCACCATGAGACTGTTTAAAGCAAACCTCTGAGATGTGGTGCAATGAAGAAAGAAATCACCTATTCCCGCCTAAGCCATGTCAGATCCAGGATCCATTCAAATCTCCTACAGGATCCAGGAAGGTTGCACAGAGGTCAGGACTCCAGCTATGCCGCAAGCATCTTCTTAGCGATCCTGACAGTCCTTTAGAGATGTACATTGCCCGAAGAGGAACTTCAACCTCCTCTCCAATGAGGCTGGTAAGAAACTTTTGCTCATGTGTCACAGTTTGAAAAAGGGGGGTGCTGCAAAAGGCAGGACATCATGACAGGGTTGTAGCTCAGCTGTAGACATTCCTGTTCAAGGTGCTCCTTCCTCTACGAAATGTGACTGTGGAGATCCTAAGGATCACAGAAAAAGAGTGTATTACAAAACTTTCCTCTGAGTCAACACATGCTTCCTTGCTCCTCCTGCTCACCTAGGAAGGAGGTTTTTCCCCTCAGCTTTTGCTTCTTCTTCCATTTATTTCCGTGTGTTTTTATTGATGCTGTTACAGCTGCTTTCTCCTAAAGCCCTAGGGAATGGCCAGAGCAGCAGACAGGCTCCGGGACAGGAGATGTCCAATTCCGCTTTGAAATGCTTGACTTCAAGAAAAGATACTCCTTGGGTGAGATGGGAAGAATTAGAGCCCAGGCACAAAGAGGGAGAATTAGCTGGAATTCTCCCACCTTCTCCTGAAGTGCAGAGTGTTATTTATTTCACCAGGATCCTTTGGGGATTTTATTTCAGGGATCGTCTACATTAGAAGGATATAGAGCAGTAGCAGTGTCCAGGCAATCCGTAGAGTATTTGGCCCACAGCATGTGCCAGGTGATTAGTGCTGACAGTGCTGTTGCTTTTCTTCAACCCCCATGTGGCTTTCAAGGCTGCAGCTGTGAGTCCATATTTCCCCCTAAATCATAGCTGTAAGCTAGGAACCTGTTGGCAGGACTGTAGGCTCTTCAGAGATGGTGGCCAACACTGTGCTTTTCAGACAGCAGGTATTAATTAAAGGAGGATTGATGTGTGTGGTCCCTGCCAGACTGCTTTCATAGAGGAGGAAGGGAGTAGGGCTGTCTGCATGTTTGTTTGGGCAGGAAGAGCAGGTATGAGAGCAGTGAAGATAGCGGCATTCACACAGAGTTGAAGCAAGCCTGGTGGAATTTCTCTTCTAAACCACTCTAACTTGAGCTGTGCCAGAAAGCTAGCTAGGGCCAGAGGAACTGTGACACTGGGAAAGTCTTGATGGGTGGCACCCAGGTTATCCATCCAGGAGACACTGGAGATGCTGGTGTAATTTTGCCCCAAAGGAGCGTGTGTCTGTATATATAAAATGAGCATGCGATCACTATCCATCTCATCCCTAGTTTTATGGTTCGATAAATGAGAAGACAAAAAGGCAGGACACGCATCCTTTGAGGCCCAGCAGATACGTCAGTACGTTTTTGACAAATACGTGTCTTTTCAGATGACAAAGGAGTCACCGAGCTGTTCCTCACCACTGGTGCTCATAAAGGTGCTGATGAGTCTGGAAAATCAACTTGCTTTTGGTCCTGGTTGGTCAGAGACCACGGAGAAAAGGGGTGCTGAGCATGTAGATGAGGGTGGCTGGGAAGGGTGAGAAGATCCTGAAGAGCACTGCCCACCTCATGAGTGCAGCGCTGAGACAGTGAGCTGTGCAGGATGAGGGCAGACTAAAGAAGCATCTTTCTCCCAAAGGGGATGAGTGCTTGACCATCAGGAGGACAAGCTCTGCCTGCAAAGGTTGGCACTGCAGAGAAATCACGTCTCCCTAACCGCTCACAGAGCTTTCCTCAGCAGCGATTTCACATGAGCTAATGCTTGAGAAGTTGATAAGCCTGAGTCTTGCAGGAAAAGCACTTTACAGTGGCTGATTGCACTCCCACAGATTTTGTTTTCCCTTGAAACCTCCTTGGGGATTGCTGTGTTCAGCACATGCTTTTCTGTAGACTAAAAGTGGTTGCTCCCACGAGGTGGGAGCTCTCTAACCCTCCAACAGGGCAGACAAACATTTGAAAAGCACATTTCAGATTGCACTGCCTTTGATTTTACTTTCATCCCGGTCCCTGAAGTCAGCAGGGGTAGCTGGGATCTCACCAAGGAAGCACAAGCAGCAGGAACTGGGTAGGAACCGGGAAACAGTTCCCCATCAGATCCTGAACAGGAGCTCAGAGAGCTCAGCAGCAGATGTCCGAGGTATGCAACAGATACAGGAACATTTTTGACTTATGGTAGAACTTACTTTTGGCCTAGTGACAACAGCAGAAAGCAGTCAACAGCTTTGCTCTAAATGTAACTCAGTTTTCACCTGTTTGATTTCCTTTTGTGCTGATGTAACCTTTGCTCTCTCCCTTTGCATCGCAATCATTGTCAATCTGTGGCAATGTCCATCATGCATTTATAGAAGTCGTGCAGGAAGCGGATGGTGTCCAAGAGGGGAGGAGAGGAACGAGCAAATTAACACAAACACTCTGGAATTATTGCATTTTCCCCTGATGGAATCAGCATGAAAAAAATCCAGAAAGACCAGGAGAGAAGAGGGACTGGGCATTGAATGCAGCAAAAAAGCCCATCTGAAAAGACATCACAGTTTCTTCTCTGTCTCTTCATCTGAAATGGTTCACAAAGTGCCCGTTGCACTCACAAATTGTTGGTGGAGGGTAACACTGTGAATGACCAGCTTGCACTGCCTTGAGTGCACGGCTCAGGTGCATGGGGTGGATCCTGGGGCTGTCTGGAGAGTCACCCCTCCTGTTTCACCAGCATCTTAGAGAGTCTCCCGGGTAATTCAGTTGTCTGAAAGTGTTCTCTTACGAATATTTTAGCAGTACTGCCTCTGCCAGTGCTCCTGAAAATACTCAATTTTAAGTTGAGTATTCAGGGACTCAATAGCAGTATTCAGAAAGTACAAAAACATGACAACTGGAAGATCTTAGAACAGGATTATTTGCAAATCATTCAGGTGGATTATTGGCTATTATTTTCAGTTTGGCTTTTGCTTTCTTCTGTTCATTGCTTAACCTCTAAGTAATGGTCAGATGGAAAATACAGGGGCCAGCCTGCTCAATACCTGCTTCACCTGAACAAATCGTATCAGATATGTATCATCATAGGATAAGATATTTCTGGAGTTCCCAAATATACAAAATGAGTGGACTAGCTTGATTGCACAGTAAGATCAGACATAACATGCTACTTAAAACCGAAGTTCTCCTTGAATTCTTCTAGTGGCTGAAAGATCTATATGATGGGGACCATCATAGACTCACCCAAAACCGGTGGAGAAAGACTGAGAGAACAAAAAAGGTGTGTTATAAAAGCACCCAGTGGGGACATATATGTAGGAACCATTCTGGAATACCTTTAGCAGAGCCAGGATATACAGAGCAGAAGAAGAGGATTGAAAAAGGACAATTATCAGATGTGATCTGGGTTCCTCTCTTGTTTTCTCTCTTGGCTGCCCAGATGATCTGTCCAAAAACTGTGCCGGCAGGCATATTAATTACAGATCAGCTGCACGAAGCCAGGTCCTCAGCATTCACAGCATTCCTCAACAGCTCATCCCAAAGCATTTTATTGAGGAGGAGAAGCTCACAAGGAGAAGGAATATTATTTGTGAGTCCAACCGATGCAGCTGGAGAACACTGTTAAGCTCTCAGGCACAGAAGCCCTCTTCAGGTCTGAACATGAAGTAGCAGGCTTGAACACAAGTACTGTTGAGAGCAAAATTGCTCTAAGTTATCTTCATGGTGTTAATTGGTGAGATAATTTGAGCAGAAAAGTGTCTCACACTTGTGGAGGAAGCAGGTATGTTGGTAGGGCTTGTTAGTGATAAGGTCATTACCCTGCAAGATAGAGAGGCAGAAGAGAAAGAAATCTAGTGCTGTTATTCTCCATTATATATACTGGGAAATTGAGGAACAGACCAGTAGAATATTTGCTTGAGGTTACCACACGGGCAGCAACAAAGCTGAGAATAAAACTGAGAGTCTTGAAGCTCAGTCCTTGGATCCTGGGATTTCCCTGCAATACTTAGCACAGTCACCATCATGTCCGTAAGGGAAGAGAAAAGGAGCTCTTGGCAGGGGACTTGGGTCATACAGGAGCTACAGTAGGGAATGTTCTCTAGTACGGCTCGTTTGGTCTGATGCTTCTGGAATGGGACCAATTTCCTAACTCACACTAAGACATAACTGGTTGGATATTTCCTGAGATGGAGATGAGGGACTGAACCTGAGGCTCCATTTTGTATTTGTTATTCAATGCAATGTTCCTTTCTTCACATTCAGAGTTCTGCCCAGTGCCCTCATCTCCTAGTGTGACCAACATCCCCTGCACAACATGTATGACAACGCCTTACAGGGTATGTGATGTCATAATACTGACACAAAGACTGGAGGGCAGCTCCAACCATGCGGGCAGGTCTATGAGCATGAAGACGTTAAACACCATGATGTGGTGTTGTACTGGAGGAGATTAGAGGCAGAGCCATACTGGTTCCAGTACTAGGGTTACCTTTACTGGCATTAGCTCAGATATCTATTCTTCACTGCGTGGTAGAAATTGGCTTTTCATCCTTTCCAAACTTTTATCCACATGATTGTTCCATGAAGAAATTGTCCTTGTTAGCCCTGTGCACTGTCTACATTCCTCATCTTCAAAGTACTTCAGTCATGAAGTCCACCAAGACCATGGATCAGGGAGCATTTCCGTGCCAGCCCGGTGGGAGTAAGCACCATTACTCCGAGATGAGAAACCAAGGAGCTAATAGTGAGGGAGAAAGAACTTCCTTCTTGTGCTCTACTCAGGGAGCTTAGGGTGGAGTTGTGGGTAAGCTCACTAGGACTTGGTTTTGCAGCTGTTCTGTCTTACTGCTCTTCGTAAGCTTTCATGACAAGTCAGTCCACATTTAGCTTTTACAGAGAAATCTGCTGCCAGTTGAAGACTTAATTGCACTAGAGGCCTTCCACAACCTGTGCATTAATGAGCCAGAATTCCGATATTCATGACTTAATGGAAAACACAGTAGAAGGGCTGGCCATGAGCTTCAGGCAATTCTGCTCCGAGTGCAGGAAGCATTTGCTCTTGGTTAGCACATTAATAGAGAGAGGACAGAGGAGAGTGGCTTGTCACCATCTGTCATTTCAACCTGGAGCACAGCCAGGAGAGCCAGGCAGTTAATTAGAAATAAGAGCTGCTTCCTTTCACAGGCATATATATATGTTTATATATAGGCATGTGTGTATATTGCCATTAGTGGAAGTATCTCTTTGCTTTCTAATTAGATAAGCCAGCCAAAATTGTGTTGGATGACATTAGCTCTGGAGAACTTGCTCCGCCACATCAATCTGCCTTTGTTTTTCATTCCTCTTCATGAGCTCTAGGACAAGCTTAGCTTAGGGAAATACAGCCCTACAGCAAGCGATGTTATAACACCCAGGTAGCTTTGAATGAGCTTCAAGAGAATGACGTTAGACAGGGAGGAAAGCTGTCATCTGCGATACAGGATTCACTCTTCTTGCTGGCAGCCACACCAGAGAATTTTCTCCTGATGTGTTCAATAAGCAGTGACTGCAAATTTGTCTCACTGGTAAGTATCATCTCCTTCTCCCAGATGTCCATATTATCTCCAACCAGGCACCTGGGGCAGCAAGTCCTGGAAGGAAAGGAGCACCTTCAGGCTATCAGGATTCAAATCATTAATACAGAAAAGCCGTGAAACTTTAAATAAGCAGAGGTCTAGCAGGACTGGCCATGGTCTGCAGACTTAGGGCAAACTTCCAGTTGTCTTCTGAGCAAAATATACTTGTCCATAAACAGTGGGTCCTGACAGAAGTCCTCTTTGTGGGTTTTGTATCGAGGGTTTAGAGAGTTGCTATTTCTCCTCTCCATACATCACTGGGTGACAGAACATGGATCTGGCCAAAAATCACTTAATTTGTGGTCTGACATCACTTGTTAAAAGCAGAGTGAAGGTAGGTTTCTTTTTAAGCTGTGAGGACGTCCGCATGCTCCTAGAGTTCTTGCCTCCAGCTGAGACAGAGACACCTGTGTCGTACCAGTGGAGATGTGCATGTATGTCCCACCAGAACTCCAGCTTCTGCTGTAGATGGGCACAGATTTCCCCTGGACCCTGCACCAAATCAGCCAGTGTCCTGCAGAAGTGTTGGCTGCCCTTGGTAAACTCAGGTTACACAAGATGCCAGAAAAGCATCCTTTTTAGCAAAAATGAGTCTTTGGTTCCTTCAACCAAACTCAGTCCTGCTTAGTCATTGGAGCATCTCTGAGAGGAGAGAAGGCAGAAGCTGATCTCAGAAGATTTCTTCTTGTTCCCGCTTAAAGATAACATGTTTTCTTTCTCACTGATCTCAACCGAACACTGGAGAGTTTAATCTCTTCTGTCTCACCCTGCACTTGACCTCCTCCTGACTCCTTGTTGTTGCTTTGCTCTTTCTCTTCTTTACAGTGACTTCCTTTCTGCCAGAAGAACCCTCCAGTGCACCTCTCCCAGCAGGTTTCCAGGTACATCCTTGTCAGGAAAACTCCCTTGTTTTTTTTGTTAAATGACTCCCAGAAGAAATGAAATAGGAAGAAGTGACTATACCAAGAAGGAGGCAAGAGTCTTTGTGTTTTTCAGGGACTGTCTGCAAGGCCTCTTTGTCTCGAGGCCTCTGGTTTTGCTAACAAGCAGATGAAGTCCCAGACAGATGTTTAACATTCAAATGAAGCAAGTCTCCATCCCTCTGCTTCTAGCAGACATCAGTGTGTGTACATAGATAAGAGATGAGCTAAGGTTCACAGCTCACTTGTGGAATGACTCATCCTTTTAATTACATCCCTTTAATTACAAATTAGCCTCCCTGACCTTTTCTTCTTGCTCTCTCCTGAGTGCCACAGCACAGTCTGATCTCTGTGCTGCTAAGAGCAGAAACAAGCAACATCTCTTGTTGGAAATGTTTGAGCTGTGGCCACAGAGTCATCTCCCCTAATCCCATGAGTTGCACCAAAGACGCCCGTTCTTCTTGAAAAGGTCTTTATAACTTAGAGAGGGCTGAAAAATGCAAAGTCACCACCTAAACCTGAAGAAGATGAAAACAAAAGTCTTTCAAATGAAGATACTTAGACTTGAGGACAAAAGCTCTATGGACTGGGAAGACTGAAGACCTAGTGCTGGCATTCC
>NW_010429645.1:12944-20674 GCF_000710305.1 Buceros rhinoceros silvestris
TTCCTGGTTTGCTGGACTGGTTTGCTGCTATGCTCTCTCTCTTCTGAGGTCCTTGAGACTCTGTTGACAGCAGTGATGTTACTCTGACAGGGAGCTGGAATAACATAAGAATTATTCAGCATGAATATTCCAGTAGAAATGCTTTTGGCAAGAGCAGACATGGAATCCAACCAGGAGGGGTCCAGAAGAGGATGGGTAAACTGTTTCTAAAATGGCAGTTCCTGGCAGAAGTGAATATGGGAAGTGGAGATTACCTGTGAATTTCCCTTACTTTAGAACGTCAAAGTCTTCAGGAATAGAAGTTCCTAAAAAGGAGAAAACATTATTTGAAGCTATTTGCCTTTATTCATCAGTGTATTTTTGAAATTTTCCACCCTGCTGGAGTGTTTGGAATAACACCAGATTCGCCCACTCTGTGCTGACATTTAACTCATCCCATTATATATATATTACGTCACCACTCCAGCTTTATCTAGGGTATAATGTAAGGAACATAAACATAGATTGAGAAAAATACGGATTCCTACATGCTTATTTATAACAGTACATACATTTATAATTATCTTCATTGTGAAGAAAGTTAAGCACACTGTAGAACAACAATGGCCTTTTCAGCTACGTAAAAAAAGCAAAGAAAACACTTTCCTCCTCAATGAAAAATTTCCTTAACAGCTCATGGTAAATTGCATTATTAAAAAAAAAAAGGCTGAAAAAAGGAAATGTGATGTTTATGATTAATTTCAGTCTAAAGTTACTTTGTCCTCTCATTTTGAAAGTATGCTTGAGAAGAAGAAGGTTTTCTATAACGTGGAATGATACTATTTCTATAATGTTGAATGATTTGGGCCCCTCCCTCCAAGAAAGGCATTGAGCATGTCTAAAGAAGAGCAAAAATGCTGGTGAAGGTTCTAGAGGACAAGTCCTATGAGTTGCAGCTGAGGAACTGGGGGTGTTTAACCTGGAGGAGAGGAGGCTCAGGGGAGACCTTCTTGCTCTCTACAACTCCCTGAAGGAGATTGTAGTGAGGTGGGGTTTGATCTCTCCTCCCAAGTAACACATGACAGAACAAGAGGAAATGGCCGCAAGTTGTGCCAGGGGAGGTTTACGTTGCATATTAGGAAAAGTTTCCTTACAGACAGGGTTGCCAAGGCCTGTCCCAGGCTGCCCAGGGAATGATGGAGTCCCTGTCCCTGGAAATGTTTAAAAGACAGGTCGATTTGGTGCTGAAGGACATGTTTATTGGTGACTTGTTAGTGCTAGGTTAATGGTTGGACTTGATGATCTTAAGGGTCTTTTCCAATCTATGATTCTGTGATACTCACTGGCCAGGACAAGACTTAATTTTAAATAAGCTTTTGAGTTCTGCTCCCAGATTTCGAAACTGAATTATTTTTCTAAATTCCCTTTGAAATCAAAAGCATCACTTGTGCTCAAAGTTCAAATTGCTCATCTGTATCACTTACCTGAAACCAGGACTTAGCATCTCAGGTAGGATAAAACCCCAGTTTTGTGGTCACTCCTTAAAGAGAGGGAGCTGGTCCCTTCCTCAACCAGCCTACACTTTGACCTGAGAAGCAAGACATGGGTATGGGAAGGGTACCAGGGCTCATGTAGAGACAATATGATGTATTTACTCCTCAGATGCTCTTTCATCATCAAGATCTGGTGTCCAAGCCCACTGCCACAATGCTGTAGGGAGGGGAGACTTGTTGAGTAGACCCAGTCATCCCTGAGCTCATGATGGTGATGGGCTGGCATCAGCCTCACAGGGTGGGAGCCATCTGGAGTAACAACTGAGAATAGCTGGACTAAGGAGGGATAATGAGATGAGAATTTGAAAGACAAGGCTATTTGGGAAGAAAAATGAAGGGTGGAGGAGGTTGAGAAGTTGGGGTGAGAACCAAAGGTCTTGCCTATGGAATACAACCACAGCGGTAAGTGGGAAAAAGTTTCAGAGGTTCACACCACATGACCTTGTGCTGCAGGTTGTCCTGTGATGAGAGCTGAGTGAGGTGAACAAATTACCACGCGCTTTCTTCAGCTTCTGCAAATCACCCTGTTCTGCTTGCAGATGTCCTCACCATCAGGGTGAACAAAAGTCTGAGGTGTGGCTGGCTGTGCAACTGAAACCATCCCACACAAAGTGCCAACCAGATGGGAAATAACTCAGTGTTTACCAGGAAGCAAGTGGGAAATTCCACCTTACATAAGAGGCCATTTGTCACCCTCCAGAGAGTTCCTCATGACCTACTTTCTGTGGTATTTTCACTAGAACTATTCAAAGAACTTCATACACGTTTTGATTTGCAAGTTGAAACGAAAAGAGCAGGAACCTTGCTTTCTTTCTTACTGCACATTGCATAAAGCTTTAATAGCGAGTAATAGCTTACATGGGTTTGATTTTATTACACTTAAATGGGTAATTCTCATGTCTCCAACTGTGCCCAAGAGGACTGAACGGAACAGAAGTGACTATGCCACAGTACAAATGGGTCTTTGAATTCCTCTTTGATTCCCATGGCCTGGATTGTATTTAATAAGTCATGCACAGTAAATACAACCAAGAGACGTGAGGAGATTCAGTAATACTTGCAAGGCACTCAGGTGCCACCTTTGTGAATACCAGAGAACACTGCAGAAAGAGTATGGGGAAAAAATGCCCCGTTTATGTCTCTGCCCCTCCCCTTGCTCATTAGTAAAGAATGTTCCCCACCCCTGGGGATCCCCGACCATAGCTAATGAACCAAAACAAGCCATTTCTACTTTTATTCCTGCTTGCTTGTGACAGGGTTATAGACATAAGGTTGCAGGTGAAAGTCGACGTCACTAGCCCTGTCTTTGATGATGGTTTGTACCGTTGCAATGCCTGTTGGCTACAGGGCGGAGGTTTCTTATGGTTTGCCTCAAGTCTTGCCACAACAGACAAGAGAGACAGCAGTGCAGTGTGAACACCTTGGGTGTGCAACACAGGGACTGTTCAGCTGGCCGTTTGGCTGAGAGACATGACTGTGCCAGTTTGGTGGCTGAGACAGCCTGGAACTTTTGCATCTTGTAGCTATTTGGAGCTATTTTTGCTCTACTCCTCCCTTTCTGGGTGATGTAGAGTATGGAGACCTCTGAACTCCTACGTTATCCCTATCTTGCTGCATCATATTTCAATGCCTTCTTCCTATACTTCATCCAGATTCCACCCCTGCTTAATCTGTCCTCACTGAATTCGAGGCCTTGCACAATCTCTTCTGCTAGTGAAGGCAGCCTTCTCCTCCCTTTCTCCAAGATCTCTCCAAAATCTGGCTCCAAACACCTTCATGGAGTGAATAGCTACCTGCAGTGACCCTATGGCTTGTGAAAAATTGCCAAATAACCTACCCCAGATGACCTTAGACAAAGCTATGGAAGTTTTCTCGGCTGCTCGGTAGCATCAGTAGCAGCAACTGGCTTGAGCTGGGGAGCTAGCTTGATGGGACAAGGGTCTTGACCTTCCCACCGATGATTTGATCAACACCACCCTAATGAAGCTATTGCAGTCACTGAAGATCAAATGTTGGAGTCTTTGGAGTCTGTTTAGGGATGCAAAGAAGGAATTGCACTGTGTCCTTTAACATTTTAAATGGTTACTGTGTCACCGCTGACAGTTGAATAAATTGTTAACTAATATGCAAATCCAAGAACCACCTGAAAAACCTTGTCTCAAGGTTTTTGTAATGCACAACATGTGCTTTAAGGTTTGCAACACATTTCATACCTGTAATCATCTCCTCACCCTTTATAAACAGAAATGCTGTTAAACCATGACCTGTTCCACACTGGTTTCATTGACAACAGTAAATTAAAAAGTGTCAGGGGCTGGAAATTGATTTTTTATCCCACTGGATTGCGAACACCCTTTCAGGTCAACAAGTACACTCCTCAAACAACTCATGAGCATGAGCAGGTCCTCAACGGGGGTCCTGCATCAGCTGGATCAGACCTGGATCAGCTTCAGGGTTGTGACCAAGATGTCAAATGCCCCCTTGTTTCAGTAGTGACTCCACCTTGACCAACAATCAGGCATTTTTCATGGGCTGTAAAATTTCCCATCCTTTCTCTCTTTCATGTTCAATTCCCCAGCTGGGAGGAGCATTCCCCAGAGCGCTGTTATTGACTACATGCAACATCTCTGTGTTCTGTTGCTTCCACTCTTCTCTCAGAGATTCCTGGAGCTTGGAGATTTTAAACAAGAAATAAAAGAATCCATGTAGTTCCTGGGGCAAAGAACAGAGTTCCTTGTTTACTATTATCGATAGTTTTGAACATTAGGGTGACAAGGACAGACAGGCAACTTTCAGGGGGGAAAAAAAGAAAACCAAAGAAAAAATAATGAGTCTCATACAAAGGCCTGTCAACAAAAATCCAGCTCCAACAGATGCTCTTTTTTCCCTTGTCGTTCTGCATTTCCCTTTGTCCCATGTAACAAAGTTTCCCACGTGCCCTGCACCCTTGCAGGGTGGTACTTCAGGCAGATGAAGTTGTTTCATTAATGTCACTAATACCCTAGTTTGCAAAACGAGAGATTTCACTTAGCGAGATCACAAAGCTACCGCTGGGGTTTTAATTTCCTATTTTTTTCCTGGTTAATGGAAATTCAGACATTTCAATCCCTCAATAGCTTCTGAGGTTCTTCCTTCAGTATTTTGTATGGCTCAACAGTGTGCGTGGGGCCTCCAAAATATGCAGTAAATCAGCACCATTCCTGAAGCACTTGCAATGACCAAAGGAGATGCAGCAAGGCTGCCATGTATTTATTGTTGTAATTTAAATCTTGCCACAACATTACCTCCCTACCAGTTGTCACTTCGTTACGCGATCCTTTGCAGCATCTCCAGGATTACATTAGCCAATTTGTGATGCAAGAGTTCAACATACCACCTGATGTCCGTCACAGAGTCTGTCTTCGGTATTCGGAGTCAAGAGTGCTACTTTTCCCTTGATACCTTGTCTCTTCTGCAAGGCTATGGTCCAAGACTCTCTAAAGCACTCTTGCTAGAGCCGTATTTCCGTAGATGTTGCAGGATGCGCAGAGAACTGAATCACAGTTACATAACAAGAGGTGGTCTGCTGAGCCGGAAGATATTTTTATAGACAGGGAATACATACGAATGAAGGATGAAGTCAGTTTTCACATTTGCCAGCAGTTTGCTGCCTGTGATCATTTTAGCACTTGCATCCTTAGTATGTTCTATGTGGTTTCTATTTTAGTCTTGGAAGTAGCAGTTTTACTTGTTTCATCAGGTGAAGTCACTCAAAAGCTCGGAAACTGCAGATCATTTCAATAAAACTGGACATTCCTGGTGGGCTGCGGATCTCAATTCATTGCAGTGCACCTTTGAAAGGAGTGTTTCTCCCTGTCTTTCTCAGCTGTTAGAACTGTGAGATACCAATTGATTAGAACCCAATGAACTGGCCAGACTTAGGAAATCTCTCTGTTAGACGCTGGTTGCATTCAGAGCCATTGAATACCATCAAATTACAACTAATGAATCGTGCTCCATCTCACAGGGTTATATTACAGGGATGGATGATTACAGTGATGGATGATGGATGACGTCCATCCTATTTTTTGATCAAACCCTAGAACTTCTATCGAGTCTTACTCAAGTTCTCACTGAAGAATTTCTGTCAAAAATTGAGGTTATTAGTGGTTAATAATTTTTAATTTCAGTCTTATTTTGATTAAAGAAATAAAACCAGGTTGAAACTGTATAAATTTCACCTAGTTCAGAAATATAAGTTTCAGTGGTTACAAAATACGATCTGGAATTTGCAAGTCTATCTAGAGACTCATGCCACTCACTGTGAGCGTGCCTGAAGTCCCCATGGCCATTACTGGGTTTTTAGCTCCCAAATCAGCTTGATGGTCCAATATACCCTCCATCTCCTAGAGCACATGTGGGAAGAAGAGACTTGTTGAGGATCAGAAATGTCCTGGTAACAAAGCCACTTTTTCTGAGGTCCTGTTCAGCAACCGCTTGTGGTAGGGGTCAAAGACTGATGGCCCATGGGGTTGCACATGGGAGAAGAGGCACCTGGGGGGTCAGTGGCTGTGCCCATGGCTTTCCCAGGGGCAAGGTTTGGCTGATGAACCGATGGCTGGACTCTTACCCCTGTGCTGGGGTGAGAGGGAATCTCATGCTATCATGTATCAATTAATCCCTGAAAAATTGTCCCTTTGAGAGACAGTGTCCCCTGATGATTGCTGATTCTCTAGTCACATGCCCCACCTCTGTTTTAGAAATGAAATACTCAGCCTGGGTCCCTGCATATAACACATAACCAGGCTCAACACTAGATGGTTTTTCCTTCTTTAGCTGCACTGATTTTGTTCCTTCCAACTGTTCTCGCTTTTACAGCACTCAAACTAGCCCTACCAGCCATAGACAGAGCCATGTATTAGAATAATTTTGTCTCCTTGTTTTGTCCCTCAAGAGCTGTTGAGATTTGAGAGCTTAATTTGAGATCTGGGTCAAAGCACAAACACAACCCAAGAGAGTGGGAAGAAGATGCTGGGGGAATGGAGAGCAGGACAACTCTCTTCCTTGCTGAAACAGGCAGTCTTTGAGCTCACAAAAATACTTTTGCCTAAAGGATGCACTGTTACCCACCGAAGAGAAGGTGTTGGAAAATACTGATGGACTCTACCTAAAGTTAATTAATCTGCTGATGGAAACATCTATTCACAGGTACTCTTTATCTACCAATCCATTCACTATTTTTATAAAGCCCACTCAAGTCAACAAAGAAATTCTGCTGCTTTCCAAGCACAAAGTCCTCAGTGCTACCCCTGGGGTGTCTGCAAATTCTCCTTGCACAACTGATGTGGCTAGCAAGAAGTAATAGCCACCACCTCTTAGTGCTGTGAGGATGCCTGCTGCATTCCTATCTGTTTGGGGAAGGAAACAAAAGATATATTGAATTTTTTCTTCTAGCTCTCCGTGGTACAGTCTCCCTGGGTTGCCACAGCAATTAATTTGTTGCCTGTTTCTCTAATGATGTTGGTTAAATATTTTGATGCAGTTATATTTAATCACTATTTTGCACCTACAATAAAACCTCAGCAATTACCCTCAGGGACAATAGCTGCTTGGTGAACCATGATGTGGGTTAAACTCCCCTCTCTGAATAAAGAAAATCTGTCTCTTGAGAAGAAAAGTGCTTCACACAGGACACTGCAAGGCTTCTGCTTGTTGATGCTGCTGTGCTCCGCATAGAAATGTGTAAATACACTCTGAAGTGAAGATTGCAGTGAAGAGGCTTTTTAACGTGCTGGGTAGCACATACACCTGCAAAATACCATCTCCATCTGCACTTGCTGTAAACATATCAGGCTAAAGAGAACAACTTTAGCGATAAGACCAGGAAGAGCTTAACTCCAGCATGGGCTGGGCATTCTGCCAGCATTTAAAAGACCTTAATGAAAATCTAGTCTCTGCTTTAATTCTGAGCCTGAATTTTAGACCACAACTGAGTACCGAACAACCTCAGTAATCATGCTCATTGTTTCCTTTCCTGCTTTTTTACTGCCTGTTCCCAGCAAACATCCCCCAGAAAAGTGTTTTCCTTTGTATCAAACAAAATTACACACTTCCAAATGCACATATTTTTATTTCCAAAAGAAAAAAAAAAACAAACTAACTTTGAGTTTACCTGAGCTATGACATTATGTTGGGTAGAGGGTAGAGGGCAGAGGAAAA
>NW_010429645.1:20886-24147 GCF_000710305.1 Buceros rhinoceros silvestris
CTTTCTTCAAAATTTTTGCTTCTGAACCAAAATATCATCTCCAGAAGAGGAGGGCTTTGAATCCCTTTCCACCCCGGAGATGACCATTCTCCCTTCTTCACAGGACCTGCATAAGGTAACTGGGGATAATAATACACATTGGTGAGTAATGCATGGTATTTAGTTCTAAAAAATACAGATGCTTCTGGTGCTTCCGAGGCTCTGGTGCATCATCATACCTGCAATTGTGACCTAATTCCTCTGAGATCTGTCACTTGGAAGTGGCTCTGACTAATCCTTCCTCCACACAGTCACAGTTTGCATAAGGGAACTGGCAAGATACGCTTCTCCCCTCCCTGCTGGTATCTGGGTTTTCGGGACAACCTCTCATGAGGTTTTACTCTCCAGCCAGAGGTGGATGGTTCCTTCCTTCCTGCAGACAGACACTGATTTCTCCCTAATCGATCCTATGTGTGTTCATTTTCATCCCTCTGGCTTTCCAAGGCACTCTCAGGAGAGATCTCTTGGGGTGATGGAGGCAATACCTGTAAGGGGGAGAAGGAATAGCAGCTGCCATCAGCATGAGTGTTAAACCCAAGGAAGACTCTAAACCACCCAAAAAGACGCAGCGTTCCCACCTCAACTTGCTGCCTGTTTTTTTATGCAGAGGGTATTTGTTTCTTGATGTTTCTAATTATGATGTTGCAGAGGTGTGGGGATCCTGCCGACAGTAACATGGGTGGATACCGGTGAGAAAGATGAACAAGCAGAATTTTGGGGGCTTCTTATGTCTCTCTAGCCTTGCTTGATGCGCAGTGACAGCTCAGCATGATCATAGCTTCCCTATAGTCTACACACGGCAGAGGTAATTTATGTTTATATGTGGTTCATACATATATAAACAAACATACACCTCCTGAAGAAAGGCACAAAGGAACAGCACTAGGTATAAATGAAAGAGGCTTAGAACCAATGATCAGTGAGGCCACTGACTTTCTGAGTTATCTCCAGTGTTAATTGCTCTTCATTTTGTCTTTCCTTATGTACAAAAATGTGAAATTCCACTCTGGTTTTATGGAGAGCTGTAAGTAAGTAAACAAGAATTAAGCCACATCTTCGTGATTTTTTTTCTGGTTGAACTTTGCTTGGCGGTCGGTGTTAATTACTGAGTCTCTGTGGCCGACTGGAAAATTCACATCCATATTCTTTAGAACATTAGAAGCACACTTCAGAAAGCCTCTGCTTCAGAGCTGCCCCCTTTTCAATTCATTGTTAATCCTGCTGCAAGATTTCATTAAGCTTCAGAAAATACATCCTTTCAGTCTGTTTCTCTTCAGCTCTCTTTTGCATGTGAAAGAAGAGCCAAAGAAACGACCACAAGCTTTTTGTCAGTCATGAGAAAAGTTATTTTGTAAATTGAACCCAAACTGATGAGTTTGATGCACAAGGGAAATTATTTCTCCTTTGAATATTGTTAGCGTCATTCTTCTTTTTCCCATCTGATCTCTCAGTTGTTAAGGTTGAGGTCTCCTCTTTCAGCTGAACCTTATGGGAGATAAAAAGATACGCAAAGACAGCTCAGTTGTTAAGGTATTCGAGCTGCAGTGTTGTTCAGGCAGAAAAATACTTAGCCAGTAAGCCTGGCTCAACAGATTAAACAGTCCAAGTCACTAGCATTGCACACACACGCAGAGAACATCAGAAAATCGATGCTGTGTTTATTGACTTTTCCTCCTGGTTTTGCTATTATTCACTAATTCCACTACAATTTTTCTATCTTCCTTTATCACGCTCTTCTCTCCTGAGGATCTACTCTTTTATTGCTTGTTTCTAGCTGTCCGGTCATCACATTTCACCGCTGGCCTCTGGAAAGCAGAAGGTCAGAGAAGCAGCCAGACAGCACCCTGACAGCAAACTGCATTTTGAGATGAAGCTCTACGTAAGACATGAAGTCCAATTCCTTAAATTCAGCTTTGCTTCCTAAAAGTGCTGTATTTGCCTTATTTGCTTTCAATATACAGTATATCTTTTTTCCTTTCCCCTCTGTTAATTACTCTGAGCAACAATTTCAGTTCCAAGAATGAAGCACAGACATTGGATTCCCCTTCTCTCTCTACATCTTTTTTCAGGAATAGATATATAAAAAGAAATTCAACCAAATCATCACTCCAATTTTCATGGTTTTTCTTGGGGAGAAGGTTTTTCCTAGGGGAGAAGGTAAGAAAGCAAAACACTATGGGAGGCTTTTTCTACGTTTTTAATGCAAAGGAATATGTTCAGAGAACTAAATACAACGCTACCCAACATGTTATATTACCCATATATATAGATAAATAAAACTCAGATAACTGAAAGCAATACATTTTCCTCGCATAGTGATATGGGATATGTTATTTTTCCCATTTTCCAAATAAAACACAAACTAGAAGGCCCCAACAAAGCTGTAACAAAGACAGGAGTCGAGTCACATGGCCTCAGCAACACCTTACTGATTTTTTTAAGCTTTTGATTCTTCCTAATTAGTGACAAGCCCTGCTTTTTCTGTGAGCAAAGTTGTAGCCATGGGTGGACAAATCAGCGTCTGATAATCCTGTTTCTAATCTGCAAAATTGAAAACTTGATTATTAAATAACACCATTCATTTTGAAGACACCCACTACTTTACTTTGGTGGTCTGTCCTATGAACCTCAGAGCATAAGCAGTGTTAATTCTGAGGTTCTATCGCAGATAATCCCTTAAGAAGATTCCTGCATTGTGCTATTTAATTAACAGTGATGTCTAATATATTATTATTGCACTTCCTGTATTCTATTAAGAATCAAAATCCTCTAAGACAAGGACAGCCCTGTGTGAACAGTCAATGGCAGGAAGAAATACAGATCCTCTAAGCTTCTCAAAGCACATTTCTTTAGGTGATTGTAGATCTAAACTTTTTTTTTTTATCTTTTTGGTGCCAAATTTCTTTTCACCTTTCTGCACTTCTCAGATTCAACAACTGCACAACTTCCTTGAAAATCCATCAGCCCAAAAGGTTAAATAGCTCATTTTCAAGAGCCAAAAAAGGAAAAAGGACAAAATATGTTACTAGAAATTCACTACCATTAGGAACAGAGCAATTAAGAGAACACAAGTGACAGGTAAAACTGGCATGTGGAGAAGGGTGAAAAATAAGCAAAGGTTGGGAAGCTTTCTAAAACAGTCTGGACATGAGGCTGTCTGAGCTCTGGATGCATCAGCCTGACCTTTCAGTCTGTGCTGAGCCTACCTTGTTCTAGTTCATG
>NW_010429645.1:24277-25009 GCF_000710305.1 Buceros rhinoceros silvestris
TTTACATCAGCGATTGCCACTGGAGAATCAGTATTTGCTGTGTTATCGAGGGAAGGGAAGGTCACAACTAAACCATGTCCTTAAAATGGATAAGCATATGGAAGACAAGGCTTTGGGCACTTTCCATCCCTCTTTTGATTTTTTTTCTCCAAGATGCAGAACGCCAATAGTAATTTTATATCCCCATTTTGCAAAGGGAAGATACTGCTATGCAAGAGTGCAAAACTTATTTCATCACCTCATCTCAGGCTGTAGTTAGCAGCAAAACAAGGTCAGATGAAATGTGCCCTGCAAGTCCTTCTTTTCCTTTGTTGACCATAGAGTAAGTCTGAGATGACAGACTGAGGTGTAGCTATGGACCCACTTGGTAGGTGAAATGAATCATGTTCTCCATGTCTGAGTGTTGTTGACCACAGAGAATCCCTCACCCTGTCTAGGGGCATTTGGTTCTACCATGCTGCAAGTAATAATGACATGATTTGGGGTTTCCCTTAGCTCACCACTGAGATTTCTGTTTTCCCTGGAGAGTAAGGATGAATCAATGTCCTTTAACCATTACAGGTTAGACAGGGAGAAGGTAAGGTGAAGAAGGAACGAGCAGCTAAGGCCGGAGTCAGTATTACGGGCAGAACAGAGTAATGGATTAATGCCGGGCTTGTGTCCCCCACAGTGCTTTGTGAAGTTACAACTGCATTTTGTCTCTGGTTTTCCTAGATGGGAGCTCTCAGCAGG
>NW_010429645.1:25088-43139 GCF_000710305.1 Buceros rhinoceros silvestris
CAGCAGGAAAGAAACATTTATCCCACCTTCAGTCTTCCCAGAAAAAAACAGCCTTTATTTCATCTTAGGTCTTGCAATGCAAAGCTAGGAGGAAAAAGATGAATGTATGCAAACAAGCAAACAGTTCTCTGATAGGTCCAGGTTAATTGGGTGAGGTTATGAATAGATGACACATCCACATCCACTCTGGGTGGAGGATTCAGGCACACAAGAAGTTATTTAAGTAAAATTTACATATCTAAATCCAAAATGTTTGGATAAAAACCCCAGGCCATCTGACAATTGATGGCTCCATAGACACCTCCCATCTTTTTTCTTAGCGATGTCCAGCAGCTGAGAGTTCCTGCAAGTGTCCTGAATTGGGCTGGGAGAGGAAGACCTGAGTGGTGAAGTTCCGAACCCTGACTGCGTTTCTCCTCCAAAGTCACCTGAGGTCCTGATCCAGCCTTTCTTCTCAGAAAAGTCTGGTTTCCACTGACAGACTGAGGCACCAAAAAATTTCACTCTTGAGTTTCCTCTGAAATATGGCCAGAATAACTCTTCCCATGGCACCTCACCAGCAAAACCCCTTGCCAAGGATGTGGGGGTTTGATTCCAAATTCAAGACTCCATCGTTCGTATGATTACTGGGATCAATCAGGGAGAGCAAAAGAATATTTGCCACCTTTCCTGTTCAAACTCTGTTCTGATGCAAGAAATTATTAGCTTGGGCAGGAGGAAAGCAGGGAACGCGGCTTCAGGAGCAGATTACATGGCCACTCACATCGTTGAGAAGACCGCGGGTTTTTCTTCTGCTCGTTCCAGCTCATCATGAAGTTAAAAAGTCTAGGCAACACCAAAACACACACATGCCTAGAGGAACCATCTCCAGGGTTGTGAGAAAAGTCATCAAGAACTTTTCTTACCTGTGTTAGCAAATTAAGCCTTGCCAGACAATATTCTGAAGCACCGAAATTACATTTTCTACACAACTAAACTGTAAGAGTAGTGATGACTTTGGTCTATATCAGCATTCTCCAACAAATTTTAGGCATAGCTTAGGAGTTAAAATGGGCCAGGGAACGTCTCAGCAGGCAGCGTGGATCCCAGCCTGCTTTGAGGAGGAAAGGACATCAAATACTGTAGATAAACCAGTTGGCTTCGTGCCAGGCATTTTGATCTATTAACATGGGCATACACTTGGCGTTTGGAGAACAAATTCCTCTTTCCCCATGTAATTCTTTCCTGGGCAAGACATATATTGATAGAGCAAGAAACTGGCTTTTGGAGCCTGTCTGATCCCAAGTCTGAGCATGCACCACCCTGATGAATTTATCCCTTCAAGCAGCTACGCTTGGTTCAACACCCCTCTTGTTAAGCACCGTACTCCGAGTCACGCTGTAGAGGAACAAGAGCCTGTAAAAAGACACCGTTGTCATCAGCTGACTGGTTCTTCTGAAGGTCTGCAGATCTCCCTGCTGTAGGATCAGGAGTGAAAGAACATTTGGACTGGACTACATCTATGTAACATGTTAACTTCTCTCCAGCCTGTTTTAAAGCAGCTCATTCTGTCTTTTGCTGTATTTCAGGCCCATGTTTTTCCAGCATCAGTTTAAAATCTGAAGTATCTCCAGCACCGATTTCCTTAGCTGGCATGAGAATCTACTTCATGAAAAATTAGGGTCCTGCCTACCAGACAATATAGTTATTCTGATTTTAAACCCAAAGCCATGTGAAATTCTTGCAAACACTTTGAAGAAAACAAAAGAGAAACATGAAAATAAAGGATTTTAAGAAGAACTGCCTTTATAGTCCTGACCTAGTGTGTTTATATATTATGGAAAGAACAGGGATGAAAAGGGTTGGATATTTACTTGCTTGATCCTGGAGGAGCAAAGGGAGAAAAGGCATCTTCAGCTTGGTCCACAAGGGGAAGAGAGGAAGGAAAAAAAGATGTTTTCTGAATTTCTGATACTGAAGAGAGCTCAGGGGTCAGTATCTCAAACTTTGGCAAAGGAAGGGTGCTGATGTGGAGAAGCAGCAGATCAATACAATGATACAAAGCCACGAAGCACTTGGAGATGTTTAAGGATGTTAGTAGACTGACGGAGGATGACTGCATGTATTGTGCTTTTACTGCAATCTCAATTTTAAGATGTAGAAATGTGAGGCATTTTGTACTTTAAGAGGTTCGTCTTGCCATACAACTTCCTCAGCACATTCTGCTTCAGGAGAGTTGTTTTTCTCAGCTGGCAGATGCTGATGTATCCCTCTGCCTCTCCACAGACTATTCCTCTAATGTTTGTTTGCTTACCCGCTTACCTGAAATTTATCTTCACTAGAAGAATCACTCCTGAGATTTTATTAATCACCATCAAATAACACAACACGCTGGAGTTTGTCTGATAACATCCGAGTCGGAGAGAAGTCTTCCTTCCTTGAGTATGTTCCTGGAAACTTCTCTCCTTTTGAAGAACTAGAATTATGTAATATAAAAAGACAAAACAAAACCATTGATGTAAAATTCGCCGGTTGGTCCCTGGGGGACAAATAACCCTTTATCAATGACGTGAAAGATGATGGTGTTCCCTAGGGAACATTTTGGCAGTGTGTTCACCCTTATCCTCCTGTGAGCCTGTTAGAATGTTTATCTCCTGTATGTACAGAATGATTGACCTGCGCCAAGATGGACAAGGCCTTTAAGACTCTGTTTTTCTTTTAAAGTCAGCCCTGCTTTGAGAAGATGGAACCAGAGGTCTCCTCTTACCCACACACAAAACTCACCTGAAGACAAACTCTGTGTTTTGTCGATGCCGAAGGGATCTGGCTGTACTTGGGGTGATATGTCCATCAGGAATTTCTTCTTTGATGTTTCTCCTGTTTCTATTGATGGCGAAAGTTGAATTTCCTTTTTTTTTTCCTATTTTTTAATGACTCATCCTCTGTAGGTGTGAAAAGGAGCATTATGCACTGCCAGGAGATATAATTTGTGACTCACGTAACCGTGGGCTCCGTGCTTTTGGAGTGATAATTAAAAGGAGGGGGTTGGAGCTGCCCGGGGGCTAGGTAAGTATGAGGTTGGAATAAAGAGCATTACCCTTCGTTCAGCAACTGCCTGATCGAGTGAAACAAGGCTGAATATGTAAGAAGGCTGGTTGAATTAAAGGTAAGCTTTGAACTTTTAAGCATTGCCTGTTTCTCACTGAGTTTGCTGCATTCTACCAGAATGCCCAATTATATACACTAATTAAGTCGTCAAGTCCAGAAATCGCTAGAACTGTAGAAAAAGAGTCTGAAGTAGGGGAAAGGCACGAGGTTTCCGGTAAAACTCTTTCAGCCATTCTCCAGACATGAAAACCCACCAAGGGCTGACACAAACACGGGTCTCCCATTCTCAGCAAAAACAAAAAAAAAAAAAGAAAAAGAAAACCAAAACCAAAACAACAAAACCAACCCAAGCTGGTGGAGTGAGGATCAGCCAGTTTGTTCCAGGCATAGTGTGCTCAAAATTCCTCCTAATTTCCCATTAGAATCTTTGGATTCTAATGAATCCAAGATTCATTAGATTATGAATCTAATCCATAAGAATTATTTGATCATCTTGGCAATATAGGGATGATTTTCTCTTCTTCTCGTACTCCCTTTTCTTGGCAAAGTCACGATCTACTAGAATAATAGCAAATATTCACAGAGACTGAGATTCTGGTAACACAGAGATGGCAGAAATACCCCCAAGTCTCATTGGCTCCTGTTAATTGTGCTTTCCATGGAAGAAAAGCAGAAATAAAGGGATGTGTCTCAATCTCTTGCAGTTTAGTTCAATACCGCCCTTCACATTATCACCTTTTTTGCTAACTCTGCTTTTCAGTGGTGCACTGGGGTTTTTCACTAATTACTCGTCTACAAGGAAACTCTCTTCAGAAAGGGAAGCATGGCCCAAGTGTTTGGATGCTGGGAAATCTGAGATCTCTTCCTTGCTCTTGTACAGACATCCTGTGTGATCCTAAACACTACAGAAGGTGCGAGTCACGCCACCGAATGTGAGGGTTACTTGGGATTTTGTCGCAGTTGAGGCATCTCACCGCAGCAACTTGTCTAGGCTATCTCTGTAGACAGTGTGGAAAGGGTTGGACAGTTCTGGGACGTGACTCTTCTGGTATAAAACACCATTTCATTAAGCATAACACAGAGTTAACTATGTCAGGGACAGTGTGTGTGTCCATAGGCACGCTCCAGAAGAACACTTCATGATGATACCAGTTTAAGCCCAGAGACCAATAGACCATGCTTGCATAACACCTTCTGAGGTAATGACATCTCCAGGTGACGTTGATGACACTGTACCTCCTAAGGCCCAAGATCTTGTATGAAATCAGAAGCAGTGGATTTACAACCAACCTCACACTCGTGTCTTGACCTGTTAATGAAGGTGAAGGTGGCCTACCGTAATGAAAACAAGGGCCTCCCACCATGAAGTGTCTTCACATTTCACGAAAGGAGGTGGCTCAGAGTAAAGCCTACTGAGCAGTTTGCCATTGATGTTACAAGGAAGTTGCTGAGATATAGCTTGAGGTTCAGGGTTTGTGCTTGAAAACTCTAAGTTAGGGAGAAAAATCTTCCCTGTTTTAGCGCACTCTGGAGAGTTAAAAAGGCCTAAAGAAAGAACCTGAACAGGCAGATATCTTTGTCCAGTTTTGGCCTTTCATTCCTTGTTACAGGCATTCAGATGGTCTAAATATTGATTCTCTCCCCTTCACCTCTGCACTGGGTGCAGCAATGCATTGCTCAGCAATGGGAACAGAAGCAGAAAACTCCCAGCTCCAAATCACAGATGTTTCCCGCTTGAGTGCTGAATACTGCCTTACCAGAAGAGAGTCTTTGCTACTGGAAGAAAAAATACCTCTGAAGCATACTTTCATTTCAAACCAGAAATGCTGGAAGGGTCTTTGTTCTCCACCTGGGCTGTACGATAGCCAGGGGCTCTCTAAATACAGTGTAGTTTTGGGACTTTCAATTTTTCGTGACAAAATTCTAAACCTATAATGGATTTTTGGATTTTCTTGAGATGAAAGGATGTGGCATTTTCTGGAACAACCATCTGCTATTATGATGTTGCCTGCGCTGCTGGGAGGAAATTGGTCTTGACTTGTGCTCTCTTGCAGTTCTTTGTTCTTGCTGTGTGGGAGACAGCTCTCCTCTCACCATATATGGGGCAAATAGTAAGTAAATCCATAGAAATGAAGAACCAAACCCATCTAAATGAGAAGATTTTTTTCGTCAGTATGAAACCTCCTGCATCCTCAGTGATTTTGTTCAAAAAAGAACACAAAACCCAATGACTTCCAGCCCAAGCAGATGCACTCTAGGTCAGTAAGTATATCGCAATGAAGAGCAAATGCTTCTCTGATTAAAGCATTCAGCAATTGCCTCAGCTCAGGAAAATGTTTCAGGTTCGTTTTAATGTTGCAGCATACAAAAAATGCATTAAAGCTTTGAATTAATACTTGGCTTGTGCTTTGAAGCCAGTTTGAGATACTCAGCTCAGATAGCATGATGAAAAACGTGATCTAAAATACCTAGAAAGACATGAGGTGTGCAGGCAGAACCTTTGAATGTTGCTTGAGTTTGGCTTCTCATCACCTTTGCTGTAAAAAACTCAAGAGGAGAGAATGGATTTTCTTTCTGCTCAACAAGACGACTCTGGTAAAACCTTCAGATGTTGTGAAGGTTATTGTACAGTCACCCAGGACTGTGAATCGCACATGTTAGTACACCCTGTGTCAGACAGCCCTTTAAACAGTTTGGTCCGAGATGGAACACAGAGCTTTGCAAGAAACTACCAGGCAGTGGGAGTTTTGGCAGCTTTGCTAGATAGCGAGTTTTTTCAGGAGAAGTGATAGTGGTGCTGGGGGGTAGTAGACTAGTTGCAGCCAAGCGGACTTTCCCATGATGAGCTCATGATCATGGGCCTTGCGATCAGATGCCAAAGGATGGGAAAAGGAAAGGAGTTGCCACAACAGTGTTTCCCACATTCTCAAAACTCTTATCAAGGAGGAAGAGTAAAGATGAAGTCAAACGACCACCAAATAGCGACCCCAGTAGTGAAATCGGGTGTGCATGAGGTTACAGATTATGTAATTGAAAGGTGGAGTTTGGGGCCGTCTACACGTACGTTCTGTGTATACGCTATGTGAGGTGCAGCTTTGACCTCTTCTATAAAGGCAGTGCTATTTGGGCACAGAGACAAGGTAGTTACACGGCATAACAAGGACCACGTTGCCTCCGTGGGGACGCCCACAAGAGTCCAGTAACTACTGACGCCTCACCTCTAAAACAATCCGCGCTGGGGACACTGCGGATGTCGGACGTCAATCGCTAGCCTAGGGTCAGTATGTATATGAACCAAGGTAACTTTTCCTTTCCCTTTCTCCCCTTAATTCACCATGATGATTTGCACTTGGACAGAAAGGAATGTTTATGCTCCCCTCGAATGTTCACAGGGTGCATCACTAGTTGTCTTAATCACAGTAGCAGTAATTCTAGTTGTAATACTTTGGAAGCCTAAATTCTACGGTCTGTGTTTTATGTAACTCCATGTTTAGTCTGTTTTAGATAAAATAAACCCTGTTATACTTGTGTGCCTGTTTGTGTGCGTTTCTTTGATTTTTTAGTCACCCCGGGATCCTTCTGACCCTAATGGAAGATACCTGCATCAAGGTCCCTTTCATATATGACATATGGGCACGCACACATGTCCACGTACAATTTCACGTGTATAATTTACATTTTAGCAATTCTTCCAGCTATAAAACTTTTCAGCAAATTACAGTGTTGATAAAAGTGAGCTGCACTGGAAGACCCTCTGTAATTTTTTTCTCTGTGTATTCAGGAAGAAGGGTAGGATGTCTCATCATCCAAGAGTAGAGATTCATTACGGATTAATAAATTTGGTTGCCTGAAACGCAAGTTTCTGTCCCCAAGCATGCCAACCCATCTGGATTCCTGCTCCCTTGTCAGTCATTGTGGTTTAGGGCAAGAAATTTCTTACAGAAAACTCTGTAAAAGTCTTTATGCTAAAGGCAGGAGAGGGAGCACAGACACCATTACACTATGGAGCATGAGGGTGCAGTGGGGAAAGTAGAGGGATCAGACAGCTCTGAGCCAGCCTCAGGAGAGTGAGGGACCCAGCCCATGTTAGAAAATTAAAATTGCTTGAGGAGCATTCTCTGAAACATATGCCAGCTGGCACCTCATTTCCTATTATTTAGCTCTTCTACTTTCCTTCAGATATAAGGAAGAATTTCTTCTCTGTGAGGGCAGTGAGACACTGGCCCAGGTTGCCCAGAGAACTCGTGGATGCCCAATCCCTGGAAATGTTCAAGGTCAGGTTGCATGGGGCTTTGAGCAACCCGGTCTAGTGGAAGATGTCCCTGCCCATGCCAGGGGGGTTGGAAAGAGATGGTTTGTAAGGTCCATTCCAAACAAAAGCATTCCGTGATTCTATGAAAATGAGGTGTTCTCATCAATGCTGCTTGTTGGGGATGATCTTTGACTACACTAACTTCTGGCCCATGACTGCCGAGTGTACAGGGGAATAAGCTTATGGCAGTGTTCTGTTTTTGGGCCCTCACTCCAAAAAGGACACTGAGGGGCTGGAGCGTGCCCAGAGAAGGGCAACAGAGCTGGTGCAGGGTCTGGAGCACAAGTGCACCGAGGAGCAGCTGAGGGACATGGGGGTGTTTAGCCTGTGATTCTGTGAAGCCAGTGCCTGGGACTCTTCGCAGGGCTGTCTACTTTACTAATAAAGATATATGCCCAGTGTTTAACCCTTTTTTTTTTTTGGGTGATGGGATTTTACTCCACATCAGCCACCCAGCAAAGGCCTCCACAAGGTGCAGGAAACGCAGCAAGGGATTAGAGTTGTCTCCATTTTGTGTATTCCTCCTGCTTCATTTTATCTCCCTTATGCTGCGAGAGGAACCTCACAGCTCTCCTGTATGCTGGATTCAGAGCAAGTGTGTATGGATGAGGCAAATGAGAATACCTGTCCCTTTAAAAATGAGTGTCTTGATAGATGAGGCTGAATAAAACTACTGCCGAAAAGTGAAGCAAAACTGAAATGTTTGCTTCTGCCTTCATATCAAAGTCTCAGATTCAATGCAACAGCAAAAAGTCCACTCTCCCACACTGACTGCAATTATATTTTCATTTGTCCTGACTTGGCTGTGACCTGCTTTTGCTTAATGTGAAGTTAGTGTGGTGAAAAATCGATAAAACCGTATGAGAGTGGCTTTCGCCCATTTTTTTTTTTTTGCAGTGAATTCATTAACTCTGAATGCTGCTGTCTTCCACCTGAACCACCTGTAATCCACCATCCCTCCTGATAGCTTTTCTCGTTATAACTGTGTCCTGTTCGCTCCACACCTCTTTGATCAGCAGCTCTTTGGGAGGGGTCCTCAAATTCTTTGATCCTTTCCTTTGCAAGCAATTTTTTTAATGGTAATTCTTGTGGGTACGCAGTCTCTCAAGTCCAACATCTCTGTCTAACCCAGTGATTTAGAGGAAGGTGGAAGGAAACCAGCTGAGGGATAAAACACCTTGTGACAAAGTTTTCTCTGCAAGCCTGTATTAACAATCTGCGTCATACCATAAACCTGACACCCCTCACGGGGTGATTAGATCCTTTTTAAGCTCATCTGCAGTACTCCTGGCTGTCCTAGCAGGCTGCTTTAATGCCCAGATGTGGTTTGTTTAAGCTTCTGATGCCAATCAAAGCTGCTGCAGTGATTTCCACAGTGATTTTTGTCACATCCATTAATGAAGAGAGAGGTTGTCATCCTATTAGCTGACAGAGAAGGTGGCCTAGGAAGAAAAACAGGTAACAGATTTAAATAACAAAGAGGTATAAAGATGTTTTAGAGGAGGAGGGGAGAATTTGCTCAGAATTTATCACTATGCTTTCAGTTACCAAATCATTTATCCATTCCTCTTTTTCTCTATCTGTAAAATGGGATAATTGAGAAAATTTTTTCAAAGTTTTGAGACTTGGGTATGAATAATCTCATTAAAAATCTAGACAGCGCAGTAATTATTGACACTGCGACAGCATGAAATAAGACACACATCATATACCAGCTATAAGCAGAACTTAAAATGCAAGTCTCAGAGTCCTGAGAAAGTTCTCAGAGAGCCTGCCAGAGAAGCCCTCTTTTGTAGAGTTGTATTTTAGTATCTATTTCTGTTTTTAACTTTTACAGAACTTGTTTTTCAAGCATTGCCTTTGCCCACAAAACTGAATTTTGATTCTTTGACCCAGTCTAATAATAACACATTAAGTGGGGTCATGAGGATAAATATTCTTATCAATATTCCAGCAATAGGGGCCAGAAAATATTTAAAACGGAGTTTTGTAACAGTGTGATGTTGCTGAATTTAGCTCTTCTCATGCTTTCAGTGCATGGAGGCCTAGATTTAACCCACCTGTTTTTAAACATTGAAATGAAGTACCCACGTTATGAGGCTATTCAGCCTCCATCAATGAAAGATGAGTGTGTGTCTTCCAGGGACAATTCAGCTCATTGGTGGCTTGACTGGCCATCTGGAGGTCCCCTTTTCTCATCACTGAATCCATCAGGACCAGGGTAAATGCTGATGGTAAGAGCCCACATTTGGGCAGGATGGGTGTAAACTTCTACTTGGTTAAAAACATCATTCTGACATGAATCAGCTGCTCTGACTTACAAATAACAGTAGAGCCATGTGTTGAGAGCCACACAGACTTCTTACGGGCTGAAGCTGGTCTTGGTAATAGTTTGCCTTGGCTTCCAGCAGATGGGTCATTAATGTGATTGATACTGATATCACATCATCAGAGCTAACTTAGCTGGGCTATTAAAACTAATTGCTGGTCAGGATGAGCCAGAAACAATTAGCAAGAGACACTGATTGTGTCAGAGGGGATTTACCCTTCTATCAGCTCAAAAGACATCACGGCTTTCAACTCTCCTGGCACCTTGGTTGAGTGGCAGCCAAACTGAACTTAAGAGGCAATTCGGCATAATAATGAAGTCCGATGAGCTAGCTGGTTAAATCTGTTCATATTTGTTTACTTAATTTTCTCCTTCACTAGACTGGGATGTGGAAAACTTAAGAAACCACTGTCAAACAGAAGTATGAGATGCAAAAGGGATTGTTCGGGAACATTTAGGTCGTGTTTCAGAAGAGTGACAGGTCCATACCGCTCCCTAGGGTGTGGTCTGATGAGCTTGTGGACAGTAACTAGGAAAAAAAATGGCATTTACGTATTTTGGACCTCAAGCAACGGCTAAATTCAATCTGGGGCTATTACATGTTGCCAGTATTTTAATTTTGCTGCACTTCACAATAAAGCCAGAAAGAATTGCTAGTTTGACCTCTGCAGCACATTCATCTACCATTAAAGGTGGATGGTCTTTCATACATGAAAGATGTCCCATGAAGGCATCTGAGAAGCTAGAAATAACACTGATGCACTCCATCTGGTGCCCTGCTGGCAAGGGCCACCAAGTCTCCAGATCCCTCTGCAAATAAATGATCTTCCTTTATGACAAAAACAAGCTGTTCTAATCAGCTGCAACCTCCTCCTAATTTCTCTCCTGCATTTATGCAGAGCTAATTTAGATCTATTTGTTCTTTTGCCAGTAATGTCCTTTAATTCAAATAGTTCTTATTCCTCGGCATTTCCCTCCCAAGCGTATTTATAGACAACAGTAAAGTCATGCCCAGCCGTTGTTTTGTCTGGCTGCATGCACTTAGCTCACAGAGTCACCTCATTAGGTCACAGTCACAGAATCACAGAACCAGTTTAGTTGAAAGAGTCCTTTAAGAACATCAAGTCCAACCCTTCACCCTGCACTGCCAGGTCGCCACTAAACCACGTCTCTTAGCACCACAGCTACATGTCTTTTAAACCTCTCCAGGGATGGGGACTCCACCGCTGACTTAGGCAGCCTGTTCCAGGGCTCGATGACCATTTCAGGGAAGAATTTTTTCCTAATATATAACCTAAACCTCCCCTGGTGCAATTTGAGGCTGTTTACTCCTGCCTTATCATTTGTTCCTTGGCAGAAGAGACCAATCCCCACCTCTCTCAAACCTCCTTTCAGGGAGCTGTCAAGAGCCAGAAGGTCTCTCCTGAGCCTCCTTCTCTCCAAGGCTCAACACCCCCAGGTCCCTCAGCTGCTCATCACAGGACTTGCGCTCTAGACCCTGCATCAGCTTCATTACTCTTTGCTGGACATGCTCCAGCACCTCAATGTTCTTCTTGGAGTGAGACCCAAAACTGGAGACAGTATTCAAGGTGTGGTCTCGCCAGTGCCAACTACAGGGGGTCAATAATTTCTCCACTCCCTCTCGCCACGTTTTCTCTAGAGCACCTGTTGTTGCTACTGGTACTTGCTGCTCATGTTGTTAAATTTCACCTCGCTTTGAATACTTATATCTTCAAGGTCATTTGTTCCTCTCTTTGTGATAGCTTGATCCTTCTCACTGGGGAAAATGCCTTGTAAATTTATGTATTGAACTGAAGACTCTCCTGCTTTTTGCGTCATTGTGGTTAATGAAAAATATAAGTGAATTCAATTCCAGGATTGATCTTTGGGTGAATTTGCTAATAACCCTTTTCCAGCCTGATGCTTCTCTGACAGTCTTATTTTTCCTTCATTCTTCCTTCCCCTCCCTACCTTTTCCACTACTTGTATTAGTCTTGATCTGCAAGTAAAGTGTGGCTAAGAGCAGCAAAGTGGAAGCTCTCTCCTTAGGAGCAATTACATCATCTTAAATTGCTTCGGGAGCTACACTGAAAAACTTAGACAGGTTTTATGCTACAGTTGTGACATTCCAGAGCAGGTTTTGCTCCCTGTGTCGCTGATGCTTTTCATCCTCCTTTTCTTATTCACTTCCTTACTGTCAGAGTGAACTCCAGAAGGGACAATGAAATGTTTTGACATGGAGCACTTAGACATGTAATGGGCAGGAGAGCAGATGAAACGAGCATAGTGACAGAATAACAGGTTATCTGAGACTGGAAGGGAACACTGGAGGTCTGCTCCAACATCCTGCTCGAAGCATGGCTGATCTCGAAGGTAGTTTCAACTTCAAAGTCAGATAAGGTTGCTCAGGAGTCCCATCAAGGTTTATCTATTCTGGAGTTCACATCACCTGTCTGGGTACCTCTTCAATATTTGCCCACTCTTACGTTGATTTTTTTCCTCCACTTAGTATCAAATCACAATTTTCTTTGTTGGCGCTTGTGTCTGTGGTGCTTGTCCTGTACCACCGAGAAGATAGCGATAGTCAGTGAGTGGTGGTTGCTTCTAAGGTCAGCATGTTTTAATACACCTTGTAGTGGTCTGGAATGGTAAAGGCTGATCCTTTTGGAGAAATGGCTTTTATAGCGTGATGAGCCAAGCACCTAAACCAAACGCTTATTCATTAACTTCTTGGTTTGGATGAAAGGCTCCATGTTCATGTCAAAGTCCTGATGCTGCTTAAATGCTTCGTTTATACTGCTTTAGATCTGCAGAACTGCAATTCCCATCTGCAGCTGGTGGTTCTAAAGTTGTCTAATAGGAGGCTGCGTTGCAGTCAGTGAACGGAGATTTAGTCATGTTTACTCACACCCTTCAGTTTAAGGAAAGATATAATAAGGATGTCTAAAAAGAGGATAAGTTCTGCAAGAGGGAAGATTCTGGAAAGGCTGTGAGTCAGAACAGAAAATTTTCTTTAAATATATCTTTTAATAAGAATTTTCTTTTTATCAGTATGAATTTTTTCTCCCTTTAAAAATCCTGAATTAAAGTATATGTTTTTTTTCCTTCCTTCTGCTCTATATTCTTTTGAGGTTTTTTCCGTTTTTTTTTCTTTCTCATTTTATTCCTGGCTAAAAGGAATCAAATAGGAAATAAAGGGGGGAAAGCAGAAAAATTACTTTGAAAATCAGAATTTGGCTAAATTTGAGTAAAAGGAATTCTGTTTAACTTTTCGTTTGCGATACACATTCAATAGGTCTTTAATAGCATTGTTTTGTGCTTGTGCTTCCTTGATCTTTTGAAGGACCTTAGCTCTTCCAGCTCAAAGCCAAAGTCCAAACTAGGTCACTGGGAAAAAGTGATAAGGGAGAGGAGACACTTCAGAATTAACAAGCACAGTCTTCCATCTAATGTATGGAATATATTTATTTTTTTATTGTTTTGTTTATTTCTCTGCTATTCTTTTTAATTAGAATGTCAATTGATTTTCCATTGTCAAGAATAACTAGTTTCCAATCAGCAGAGTCTGGAATATTAAGTAGACTTAATTTTTTTACATGGAACACATAACAATGTTAATATTAAAATGTCATCAGTCTCGCTGAGATACATAATGAGCATGAAATGAACATATTTTTTTAATCGCCTTCCTTTTGTAGATCCAATTTAAATTACAAATGTTCCTGATAAAAATTGCACAGACTAATTCGGATATCACAGACAATTATTTCCGGTTTGGTGAGGAAAAAAAATACTCCAAATGACAAAAAAATTTTGGAGAGGACTTTCAAACCGAGTGTGATGGATCTGAAGCATCTCTCATCCTCATGGGTCCAGCAGGAGGGGCAGTTCAAAAACATAAATGCTCCTCCCTTTGAATTGACTTCTCTCTCTGGGGAGCAAATCCAGATTGATTCATCTTTATCCAGACTTGTTTCACGTGATTGTAAATCCATTTCAAGAGTCTCATTTGTCACAGAATCACGGAATCGTAGAATTGGTTTGCTTGGAAGAGACCTTTAAGATCAGCGAGTTCAACCATCCATGCTGCACTGCCAGGGTCCCTAAGGCATGTTCCTCAGCAGCACATCAACATGCCTGTTAAACCCCTCCAGGGATGGGGACTCCACCACTGCCCTGGGCAGCTTGTTCCAGTGCCTGTGTAAAGAATTTTTTTCTAATATCCAATCTAAACCTCCCCTGGAGTGACTTGAGGTCATTTCCTCTTGTTCTATTGCTTGTTCCTTGGGAGAAGAGACCGACTCCCACCTTGCTCCAACCTTCTTTCAAGTAGTTTTAGGTAATCACAATGTCTCCCCTGAGCCTCTTTTTCTCCCGCCTACACACACCCCGTGCCTTCAGCCGCTCCTGGTAAGACTTGTGCTCTAACCCCTTCACCAGCCTTGCTGCCCTTTGTCATTCGACTTGTTTACAATTAAACAACCACATCCACAAAGTGTGTGAAGTAGGAATGTTTTTCCTGCTTTGAATTAACTTCCTGACTCTATTACATGAAATTTGATGTGCAGACTCTGCTCACAGTGAATGAACTTTGCCGTGTTTCCTAATGTAAAAAGGACAAGTTTCATGCCAACATGATGGGCTTTCAAACCCCCATAGCAACAGGGTTACTTGAGGTCTGCTACCCTGAAAATGGTATTGTCTCTGCACAGAGGTGAAGTAGTACCCCTTTTCACCTGGATATGGTAATACCTTTAGAGAAGTACTTACATCGGTACAGATAATGCCTGAAAAGCCGGGACAAAATCACAAGTGGCTAATAAACCAGTCCCCATGCTTTCTTAGAGCCTCTCCGCAGCACGAATTGCATTAAAGAACGTCCAACTGTAGTAATTATGCCTATAATTAAAGTAGGTTTTAATGTTCATTTCTTCATAGCAGGGCCTATCTTTTTATTAGCTGATCATATAAACTCATTTATATATGCTGATTAGGTAGCACCCAGAACAATAGGGGCACTGACTCATAGCTATCTATTGCAATAAATAAATACTAATAAGAGACATTTGGGGTTGTAGTTCCAGATTATCCAAAGGATGTAACGATTAATGGAAAATCAGGAGAAGTGGGAAAATTTAATGCTGCTTCATGTCCTTGGTGTGTTCCTCCCCGCCTTGTAGGCTTCAGTTTGCTTTTAAAGGGAGACTAGATACCTGGCTCAGAGTCACCTCTAACTGCATTTGTTGATAATGTGGGGGGTTCTTTCTCTTGTCAGCAGAGAGTGATTTGGGAAAACTAGTGGAGACAAGGACATGTCTCAGGCAGTTGACAGCAGACACACATGTGAAATGCCATCAGCTCTCTGGTCAGCATTTGGTGTTGCTCCAGGCTGGTACTGAGAGTCCAGACTGGACAAACACTCTCCAGAACAAAAAGTAAGGGCATTTCCCACTCCCGTTTTATTTTCCATGACACACGGGCCATCCAGGACTCTGCTGTTTGCACACAGGGAAGAACAGAATTAACCGTAAAGATTTGATCCTTTAGTGATCCAAGGGCATCATCAAGTCTCTTTTATTTCAGTGTCCCGTCCATTGGGGAGCAGAATTGATAGCACTGGAGAAAAAGGAGCAGAAAAGGACATCAAGATCTGACCAGGCGGAGAGGTAAGGCTGATAGATCCCACTCGAAAGCATTTGCCAGGTAGAGACAACTCACTTCTGTCATTTGTTGAGTGGGCTGCCATCTTCAACCCACATTACTGTGTCATATCTTCTTGTTGGAGGATGACGTCTTCGTCCATTTGAAGTTCTTATTTAACCAGCTTGCATCTGGATTTGAAAGGAAAACAGTCGTCTCCTCCTTGATTTGCCTTGGAGTTTCTCAGCAAAAAATAGATTTGGAGTTTAAATCAAGAAATCTGTATATCTATAACTGTTCTTCAATAATGCAGGCTCTGTCAATCCAGTTCCAAATAATTATTTAAATATATATATTATGTAATTGAAAAGATCAATTTTTGGCCCTTCACTATCAAACATTTCCCCCCTGTTAGTTGCCAGGAATAAAATATAACTCCCAAATTTTATCGATGTCACTATGCTCGGGGGAGCCTAAGTAAGAAAGATGGGATTGTCAGTGTGGTGACACATGGATCATTTAGTAAACTGTATTCAGACAAATAGTGTGTATTTCAACGAGGTCAAAATCCTACATACATCTAAGAGCAAATAAGGCTGATCAGCCATCCATCAGGGCTGACTCCATCCTACAAATTAACATATAGAGTGGATTGATTCTTTATAAGGCTTATATAAAGCAGTAACTCAGAGAAAGACTCATGGCAGATAATCAGCCAAATACGAGCTCTTAGTTCAATACAAGAGCCGAAAAGGGTTGATGTGATTCCTTGAGGCATAAACATGGATTTCAGTTTGGCTGAGGTTGTGTTAATTCTGTGTTCATCACTGGTGAGATTATGGCCATGTTGCAGTGGAAAGAAGTTGATAAATTGAAGAGGATTCAGAGAAAGGCTATGAGAGTCATTAAAGGATTGGATTGGCTTAAGATGAAAAGAACAGAGGCTACTTATCACAGAGAAGGTCAAGAAATTACTGATCACAGTCTGTAAAAATTCACATCTGGAACAACACTGTTTAGACCAACCAACAAAGGTATGAAAGCATCTATCTGGAAACTAGAAAAATTCAAAGGAGAAATCTGATTTAGATTTCTTTTTAATATTGAGTATAATCAAAGGACAGATTCTTTTTAAGGGTTATTGAGCACAGTTCATCATTGCCAATTTCTAAATCAGGATGGGAAGCCTCTTAGAACAGTGGGAGAAAACAAGTGTTGACTTCAGTAAATATTCTAGGTATTAGACTGGAAGCAAAAGATATGATTTGCAACACAATGAACTTTGATTACTCCTGGGAGAGCTTATTGTATGTCCTGGAAATGTAGGACTAGATGCACGTAAAAAAATTTTCAGGCTTTTCTCTTCTGAACGCCAGAATAAAACAAGATAGAGAATTTTATCCACTGGATCGAATGGTTCCTGGATAACCTGAAGAACACTGTTAGAAAAGCAAAACAGTATTAAAGGCAGGATGTTCTGCAGTGAAGATCATCTTCAGCTTCTAATAGAATCACAGAATCATTTGGTTGGAAGAGACCTTTAAGGTAATTGAGTCCAATCAGGCTGCCCCAGCACTGCCAGGGTCCCTGAACCATGTCCCTCAGCACCACATTGACTCCACCACCACCCTGGGCAGCCTGATCCAATGCCTGACAACCTTCCCTGTAAAGAATTTTTTCCTAATATCCAGTCTAAATCTCCCCTGGTGCAACGTGAGGCTCTTTACTCTTGTCCCGTCACTTGTTACGTGGGAGAAGAGACCGACAGTTGTGATATCTAGTTATCTAAACTGCTGAAATGATTATGCCTTCCTTCAGATCTTGATAGTGGGTGTCCAGTCAAGATCCGTTTCAAATCATGCCCTGCCTCCACCAGTAGTGAAGACTGGAGTTCTGAAGCATGTATATATCTTCTATAATCAGACTTTTGTTGATTAACTCTTCATAATAACATTCCAAACATTTTTCCACTGTAACATCCAAATAATTTCTTCTTAAATCTCTAGCAAAATCAAAACTTCCTCCTATTTTTCTTTCTTTCAGTTTCATGGTGAAAAAATATCTAAAAAAAATCTCCAAATTTTCAAGCATGATTCACTTGTGCCCTGGCACCAAGAAGGCAAAGTGCATCCTGGGGTACATTGAACACAGGATCACCAGTGGGTCAATGAGGTGATTATCCCTCTGTATTCAGCATTGGTGTGGCCTCATCTGTGTGTAGTTCTGAGCCCACCGTTTAAGAAGGATGTGAAAGTCCTTGAGTGCCTCCAGAGGAGAACAACCAAGCTGGTGAAAGGGCTGGAAGTCATGTCCTACGAAGAGCGGATGAGGAATGTGGGTTTGTCTCGTTTGGCGAACAGGAGGCTGAGGGGTGACCTCATTGCTCTACAGCTTCCTCAGGAGGGGAACGGGAGAGGGAGGTGCTGAGCTCTTCTCCCTGGGATCCAGTGACAGCGTTCGTGACAATGGTTCAAAGCTGCACCAGGGGAAGTTTAAGCGGGTGATGAAACCATGGAATGGGCTTCCGAGAGAGGTGCTCCATGTCCCATGCCTGGCAATGTTTAAGAGGCATTTGGACAAACAATGGCTTTAAGAATATGCTTTAGCTTTTGATCAGCCCTGCAGGCACTTGGACTAGGTGATTGTTGTAGGTCCTTTCCAACTGAAATCTCCTCTCCTCTCC
>NW_010429645.1:43450-47915 GCF_000710305.1 Buceros rhinoceros silvestris
TCTCAAAATGTTTTGGGTCTTCAAATATCAGCTGTAGGACATTTCATCCAAAGAAAAGAGGGAAGAGAGTGAAAGATTTGGAAATCATTCTGCAGGTCTCTTGCCAAAGACCTCCCAACCCTACCGCGCTCAGGAGGAAAAACATGCCATCACTTCTGTTATTTTAAAGTGATACGGGAGAGTAGAAAGTGATTCAAAATGCTCAAGTGCCTCCAGCAGCATTAGAAATGCTCTATTTATAGAGTGATCAGTCAACACATTGCCAGCATGATGGCCACTGATACAGTGAGCCAATTAAAAATGTATATATGCAAATTAAGTCAGAAATTAAAATGGAACTTTCAAAAGGCAATTTAAAAGGTTCTACTGTGATCAGCAGAACCAGTCAAGCTGAGATGCCTTTGCTGATTTCTCTTGTGGACTTTCTGATGGGTAATAAAGACTGCTTAATGGTCTTTGCTTCTGTGGGAATCAAAATTTGGATCTCCCTTCTCTATGGTAAAATGTCCAGGGACCTGCATGTTAGAGATTTCTGGGGCTGTCACATTCACTTGAAACTTCTCACTGTGTTTCAAGGAATTCTAAGAGGCTTTTGCAAATAATTCTGAACGCAGGAGAACACAGAGGGCAAAAGGATGCTGAGGCCCTGCTTTCCATGTAAAGATTTCTGGGAGGACCTCGTTTTAACACTGCTCCTAGCCTCAGGACTCCTAGTCCACTGTTGGTGTCTCCATGTTCTCCCGCAAGACTGCTATTGACCCTGTTCTTACACCTTAGCAAGGACATGTGGGATCAAACATCTGTTAGTCCATGAGATAAAATAGCAAATACTGGCACACAGAGATGGCACTTCAACCGCTGTGTTTTTGAAAAGTGGCTGTTGGCACCTAAAAAGAAACGAGGTGTTAGCATTGTCCAGGCCATTTCTGCAGCCTACTCAATATCACATGCTATGATACCATTTGAAAGAAAGCCCAAGTGTCTTGGCTGCTAGCCCAGTCACTAGCCATCAGGCTACTGGAGCAAATCATTCCAAGCCTGAGCTTACCCACTTCTTTTTGTATGGTCCATGGCATAACTTTCTGGCAGGTGGAGAAGTCACATCTGCAGCTCCTTTCTGCTTCTGAGGACCCACATGGAGCTGCAATGGCAACATTTCTAGCAGCCTGATGAGGTGAGTGGCTCAAAACTCAGCAGCATCAAAGGGATAAGAAAGGGAGGTTATGGGGAAATGGATCCTCTGGGGTAAGTATAAGATATCTCCTCCCTTCTCAGAGAAATGAAACAGAAACCTCAGTCTCAAAGTAGCATTGGTCAGCTCAGCCAATAGCTCCACTGTCTTGCAGCAGAGCTCATTTCCTGTCATGCCTCCCAGCCCCAGTAGCAATATGGTCCCCACATATTGACCCCAGTGCAGGGGCCAGTGCCATCATGGACAGAAATGCTCTAAGTGCCCCTGTTAAAGACTCCCTGACAACAAGATAGTCCAGGGGGATGAATATAGACAAGAACTTGCAACTCCATATTTTAGTAATTCTGTTATTTTAAAAATTATTCTCTTTTCTAGGGCAGTGATAACTGATGCATTGGCCACCAAAGGATTTCCATTCCAGGTTGATGGCAGGTGTCCGCAGCATGGGGGGGCATGTGGAGTGACATGAACAGCTGGCTGAGCTGGTCACCTATGTGCACTTGGGAGGAAAGTTGCCTACTCCACGTGATTCCATGTGGCCCTTGTGGCATCTGCTGAACACCTGAGCACTCCCCCATGCTGGAGGGTATTGTAAGTATTGCTCTTCTACAAGACCATTGCTAGCAGTCAGTGGATGTTTTCTTCCTTTGCCTTCGACAGGCTAAAGTGTAACTGCTCTACAGAGAAGCTGACCAGGCTGAACTGAGGTGGCCTTCCCATTGCCAGGGTTGCATTGACACAGTGAAAAACCTGCTCACAATTCAGATAGGAGAAGTAATGCAGAAGATAAAGAATGGAGAATATGTGAAGGAATAAAGGGCTCCTACGCGGTTACTGAGAACATTACACCTGAGTGTGTGTGTGTGGAATAAAAGGTTGGTGTTCTGACTATTAGGTCTATGTTTAACCAGCTAGATCACTGTCTTAACACAGCAGATGTGTAGGAAGCATGTGACCTTCTGGGTGTCCTGTCCATCAGCTGTGTTGCTCCTAAACAGTGGCATGTTCAAAGAGGATGCAAGAGTCAGCTGTTTCCTCCAGGCCTGGGAATACCAGACCCAGCAGACCCAGCATCAGAGAAAAAGGCACATCAGGAGGTGGGTGTAAAGGGAACGATGAGCTGTTGTTCAGGGTCTCAGCACCTCCTGCTCAGACACCAGCATTACACTGGTATGGCTGGTGACCTGGAACCGGTTCAATAGTCAGACATAGCATAGATGGAGAAAGGTCAGGATGGGACATATGGGCTGTAACAACCATCTAGGAAATTTTCTGCCCTATCTGATCCTGGTGCAGATGGCTCCCTGTGTTTCATGTTCGTACTGATGATTTCTTTGTTCATGATGTTCAGTCTTCTTTCCCTTCTTCACCCCGGTTCTCCTTCACGTATATCTCTCATCCACAAAAACAAACAAACAAACGAACAAAAAAAGCATAATGACAGCCATGCTTAGTCAGCTAAAGGCCCATCTAGACTGCCCTGTCTCTGAGTGACCAAATGCAGACTCTAAGCATGGGAAGAGCATAAGTAGAGAGTGAGCACAGGGGGATATTTTTCCTCTAGTCTCCCACCATTCAGTCATTTTTATCCTGAGACTTCCAGAGACAGAGACGCTTTCTGTGTCCTCGCAGACTTTGATGGATTTATCCTCTAGGAGCTATCACTTTATCCCATGAACTCAGCTAAGCTTTTAGCATTCATCATACCCCAGGACAGCTTAACTACTCTTTGGATGAAGAACCGCTTGTTTTCTTTCTTCTGGTTCTTCCTCCTGATGACCTTTCCTCATCACACTGGAAGAAACAGAACAATCAACCCTTACCTGCGTCTCCAAGCCACTCATGGGGATGCTGGCAAGTTGTGGGGGACACAGGGTCTTTCTGAGAACTGTAGTCCTATAGGGACACTTCTGAGCTCTAGAGTGAGCAGAGCAGATGAACTAATATGATAGCATGCTCCACTGAGCCTTTAGTGTCCCACACCCCGACTTGGGGGTGAGTGATGTAAATTTGGCCACTCTTTAGGCACAGATGTAATGCTCTTTACCTTTGTTTTAAACTCTGAGTGTCAGAGCACTTTGGCATTTGAAGGCCTGGGGTTTTGTGGCTTCGCAGCCTAAAAAACAGTTTGAATCTCCTGTTTTGATGTGGGGGAGAGAAAAACACCTTCTTACTGACTCAGGGCAAGAATTGTGGGGTCAAGTGTAAAGTGTAGATATTTGTGGGCTGATAGTGAGGAAGTCAGAGCAGTGTCTTGGGTCCTGCCCCTGTTTCCCAGGATTGTTATTGCTGCCCATCAGATCTCAGGCATGAAAACTTCCCAGTGAAGAGGAGAATCCTTTAACAGTTTTCAGCAGGCTTTGAAGCAGAGAGCCTTAATTGGGTGATGTCTTGGGCTGCCTGTCAGCCCTTGATGAAACGTGGGTGCAGAACTCGCTGCTTACTGATGGGATGAACACGCCTGTCTCTGACAGGACATGATTGGATGATCACTTTCCAAACAAGGGTGACCATGAAAGCACAGCTTCCTCCCCCAGTCAGGGCAGAGTGATTGCTCCTTGTCAGAACAAACATAAAGGGGATGCAGCAAGACTCTGTCAACTGCGCTGAATTACCAGCCTGCCTGGAGGGCTTGGAGCAAAGGGCTAAAGCAAAATACATATCCTGAATGAATGAGCACAATTGATTTGGGCAAAGACTGAGTTGAGAGGTGTGGCTTCCTCCTCCAGGGCAATCATTTGGGTTGTTAAACTGCAATTACAGGGTTCTGGCCTGTTGCGCTGTCAGAAACCACCAGTCTGGAGCCCTGGCATCAAAACAGCCTCCCAGGCTTTCCTGCTGCTAACTGGAAAATGATCATTTGCAAAAACACATGTTCCTCGTGCTCACCACAAACACAAGCTTAAAATATTTAATCATCGAGAGTATTTTAAAAGTATTTTTAAAGTCTCCCTCGTGAGGTTCTCTGTGTCCTAGCACCTACACAGATCACTTAATGACCATTTGCAGACTTTTGTCTTTGTGAGTAGCGGATTTTTTCCAGATAATTGCAGTGATTGATTGACAGGTCTGTTTTTTGCCACTCCACTGTATCCCAGCTTCTAACAGTGTAGCTGGAACACACAGAAAAAGGAGTTTAAAAGAACAGTCAAGACAAGAAGCAGTTAAGAAAATTGTTCTCTTGTTCTGTGTCCTGCAAAAACAGAGGTAGTTTGCAGCCATCGCTATTTTAAAGCCTTCTTGTGCTGCTGTTGATCTTGTCAATCTCACATC
>NW_010429645.1:48065-68510 GCF_000710305.1 Buceros rhinoceros silvestris
TTTTTTTGCGTGAAACTTCTTCCTTGCAGTCAGGACTGCATCTCTCTCACATGTGGAACAGGGTTAACAAGCTGCAGATGTTTGCTGATGTGCCTATCCTCAATCTGCATTCATGGTATTGACCCCCAAACACAGCACCACACCTCACATGGCACCTATGTGTAGGCATAACTCAAAGAACCAAACTATGGGATCTTTGATAATGGGGATGAAGGACATGAAGAAGTCTCTTATCTTGCCACTGAGATCATAGTTGTACAGAGGGACAGAAGGAAGAGGAGATGTTTAAGTGTCATGGCAGGAGGCATGTGAAATCTAGAGGATTCATGGGGGAAAATAAATGAGTTAAGACAGAACAAAGGCTGCTTTTTAAGAAAAGGAAACTGGTTTGGTTTGAGAAGACTTGTTTAATATGGGAAACTCTGTGATACAGAGTATTCATTGCGGGAGGGCGGAATTCAAAGACATGAGCTGAGCATCCTTCTCCTGACATCGAGTATGTGGGCAAGTGATTCAAGCATCTACGGTTTTTATGATGCCAGGCATCATCACAGGGCTGTAGGCAACCCAGTTGGGTGTCATCCCAGGTTGTTTACTGGGAAATTCCCAGGCAAATATTAGGTTGCTGTTTCCAGACTTCAAACCTGCCCACCACACCAGCAGGAGGCACTCTAACTCTGCATGCAAAGTTTGAAACCCTGCATGGCTCCATGAAAACACCTTGTTACACTCACCCAGCTCATATCTAGGTAAGTTCAACACAAATCTGCCTGTTGAAGCAAAGCTGAATGTCCACAAGACTGGAGGGAGCACAGAGAAAAGATGCCTAGAGCAAGATCTTGACGGGGGTTACAAGATGGGGGTGGTGGTGGATGTGAGATGGGGCGTGGCAGCGAGGGGAGTAAGTGTTTCTACTTCTCCTGGTTCTGGACCCTGAAACCTGCTAACCTCGTGTTGTTATGGCTAGTATGTTCTCCAGCTTCTGCTTCCCTTCTCTCCTTCTCCAGTTTTTCCTGTGTTTTGTGTAGAATAAAATTGCAAACTGTGGGAAGAAATAGTCTTCTGTGTGTAAGCAATGGGAGCCACTGTGGGACCCTGTGTCCGTGTTCTTGACCTTGTCGTGTTGAAGGAGGAATTAGATAATAACTAATTGTGTCTATATGCAGTCGTAAAAGAATCAGGAGGAGAGAAACAGAAAAAAGGATGAACTGTGTGCAACACAGCAATAATTGCAGTCTGTCAGAGGGGAACTCAGGTTCTACCATGACAAGCCAGGAGGGGTCTGGGCATGCTGCCCAAGGTCATCTGTCTTGGAATCCTTAGCTAATGGAGCCACCTTAAACTTCTTGAGAAGGCTCAGCATGCCTGATTCTCTAGCCAGCTACTCTGCATACAAATGACAGAAACAGAACAGCTCCAGAAGTGCCTTTCTGACACTCCATGGGAGGAGACAGTTCTTTCCCTTTAACCATTCCCTTTCACTGCCCACAGATCAGACATAAGAGATGGCAGAGACTGGAATAGCGTCAATATTTGTTTGCACAACTCAGACTTGAGAGTAAACAGTAGCTCCATCCATCCATCCATTACACGCAAAGGCTACTCAAATTGTCCACCTCTCCAAACACTGATGGATTAGTCTTTGCAAAGCTACGTTTCGTCTGTCTGCCCCCCCTTCTATACATACAAACCGATCTTTCAACACTGGTGTTTTCTGTTAGAGAACCAGGGATCTTTAGAAAACAAGGCCAGCCTCTGGAGGCACCTGCCATTTTACAGACTAGTCTCTCCAGCATGTTCCATTGAGACAGTGCTGATTCACTCTGGCGTATCTCTCGCCAGACTCCAACCCTCTGGAGTATCCTGTGATGTGGGAATAGAAAGGAGTTATCTAATTCAAAGCTGTCTGAGGGAGAATGATTGATGGTGAGTGAGAGCTTTGCTGGGAATTGCTGGGGCCTGCTGAGTGAACCTCCAGCTCAAAACTAGCAATAAAAAAGAGAAAGTGTGTGGGAATAATTAAGGAGAAAGATTTAGAGAGGGAGAGATCTAATAGACAGCTTTGGAGTGATAAAAGAATTATCCAGCTGTAACAAGCAGACTAAGCCCCCTGAGGAACACAGTGAAATGTAATAATAAGATAGGTGCTGGAGGGAGAGAAGGAAAAGGTGAAGGTTGTTATAGCTGAAGTATTTAGACTATCTTACTACATGTCAGCTTCTCTATAATCTTCAGAATATATGTCTGACACTTCCATCATCCTGTAATGTACCTTGATAACTAGGGACAGACTTAAAACACCGAATATGGCCCCTCTGACTCATTTTTCAAGTACTTGCACACCGAGGAAATGGGCAAAGCAAATGGAGATGCACAAGGTTGCATTTCAGGTGCCAGCAGCCTCTGCCTAACCCTTCCTGAGCCTTTTTGCCCGGGGATTCAGCTGGCAGAAAGTAGCTGATACACATGGTCAGGCAAGATCAGAGAGACAGGAGACCATGTGGACACAGGTCCACAGGTACCTGCTGGCTTGGGACAAGCCACTTGGTTTCAGGGCTGTTGATGTGACATCAGGACTTCGCTGCAGAAATGAAGATGGCTTTCAAAGCCTGAAAAACACCCTTTCCAAGAACTCTTTTAGGACCTCGTGACCAGTTTCCACCTAATTTTAGCAAAGGCCAAGGTAGAGGAACCACAGTACAACACTTAAGAAGAAAGGAAACGTGATGATTATTTCCTAGGGACATTTCACCTTCATTGCTGAGGCCACAAGTTTGCCAGGGGATTCTTTCATTTACATGCAACTTCTTTGGATTGGGAGGGAAAGAAAAATGAAAAGAAAAGCTCTGTTTTCGAGAAAAGTCATGAGGTACATTTGCAGTGGCCCTGCCAGAAGAGTTCTGTGGTCCAGGAGGCTGGTGCCTCTCTATCAAGAAAGGCTTGATCCCTTAGCTGGAATATATCACTCAAAATGCCATACATGTCATAAACATCCCACAATGCCATGCTGTCACAAGAATTTCTTCAAATTCGTGGTTTCTGTGACCTCCATGAAACAATAGGAAAGCAGGATAATGCCATTTCCCCATTTCACAGTGGTATGGAGGAGTAGAGCAGGAACAATTTCATGAAATACTTACAGTTTTGATTGTATTCCCAAGCCATAATGGCATCTTCCCACCGACGAAAGTTTTAGAAAAACAGATGATAAGGCCCACCCGTGATCAACAGGAATGCTTCGCTAAGGGAGCCTTTGTAATTTCACTTTTATTTTGAAACAGACTAAGTTTTGAAATAAAATGAATATGTGTTTGTTTCCAGTGGTGATGTCAAAGTGGAAACATTTCATTCTGAACATTCAGAAAGGTTGGGGAATGTTGAATTTTGAAATGTTAACTGGGAAAAAATAAACCATGGTAATTCCCTAAACTGCTTCACTGTATCTTTAAAAATAATATTCAGAGATATACACTGCTATTTTAGTGGAGTTGGAGCTATGAAAGGTGCATTTTGGGAAGCCTGGCCGTGGAAATCAGGCAGTCCCTGAATTACCTTTGGGAAGTTTTCCCTGCCTGCGAGCTGCTCATCTCCTGGGAAGAACTTCAGCCTTGTACAAATCAGTATGAGGACATTCCTCCTCCTCTTCCCTCCTGCACTCCACCAGGCATGATAATCTCACCCTGGGACTCACCTCCAGTCATGGTCCTCCTTCCACACTCCTGGCATGGTCCTTCTCCCACAGCCCCCTCACCAACCCCTCTAGATTTGTTATCAAGCCCATGACAGGAGTTTTTAGACTGGGCTGATGAAGCTTTGCAAAAGAAATTTTGGCAACATGAGTTAAAAAAAAGAAAAAAAGAAAAAAAGAAGGAGCTCTAAAGCTGGAAAAGGTTTTAATATCACACTGGAAAAGGGTTTTGTTAATATTTTTCTTTATTCCCCATTGCAATCCATTTTCAGGGACTGCAGCATCCTCTAAGAAGAGTGGTAGAAATGCTCCACACCATTAATCAGATCCTTCCAGAACACCATGTGTTTATTCACTATGCCCTGGGAGAATAGGAGACAAGTAGAAAAGTTCATGTCATCTACGGCTGAAATCCCAAAGCTGGGAGAAATCGACCTTGTTTTGAAGTTGCCATTCCTGTTTATTTCTGGCTTTATGTGAAATGCAATTCCATCTGTTTGTCTGAACAAAACAAGTTCGAGTGATATGATTAGGCAAATAAAGCCTTTCAAGAGGAGAAAACAACACAATTGCCAACACCTCTTTAATCCAGCAGAGAGAAGTGTCACAAGAGCCAATGGCTGGAATCAAGGTTAGAAAAATTCCGATACCAAATACGCCAAACATTTCAAATATGGGTAGAGGTGACTAATTATGTATATATATATATATCTAAAATTCCTGGGAGCTGTAATGAATTTTTCATTTCCTCATGCTTTTAAATCAAGAGAGGTGCCTTTATAGATCAGCTTCAGTCGAACTCACAAGACTGGCCTGATGATGAGCAAATGCTGTCATTCAGGTAAGGAGTTATAGTCCTAAACTCTAAGAGCTGAGACCTCCTTAATTAACTTACTGTCTATAAATTAGGTGACTCTTTTCTAGTAAGTATTTAGGCTCCTTCTGCAGTTGGTAGAGAGAAACAGGCACTTTCCAGATGGTGATTTATCTTATACTAACTTGACAATGAATTCTTCTCTGAAGGCCTTTATAGCTCTACTTCAAGCACTGAGACCTCACAAATCAATGAAATTAGATGTCTTATTTGAGCGGATAAAGCTTCATAAGACGGATCCATTAAAGAGACAGAAAATTCCTCACTGTGAGGGTGGTGAGACATTGGAAGAGGTTGCCCAGAGAAGCTGTGGATGCCTCATCGCTGGAAGTGTTCTAGGGCAGGTTGGACAGGGCTTGGAGAAACCTGGTCTGGTGGAAGGTGTCCCTGCCCATGGCAGGGGGTGTGGACTAGGTGATCTTGAAGGTCCCTTCTAAGCCAAAACATGCTGTGATTCTCTGAATTTCCTCTGATCTTCTAATACGAATGTTTTCCTTCCTGTCCAAGTCAGATCATGGCTTCATAGTTCATTACAACTAATGAACTAATGACTAATGAACTAATGGCTAATTCAGAGTAATGAAAGGGACAAAGGAACAAAGGAAACCTAAGTATTTTGGATGCTGTAGTTCAGAACTGTAAAAAATGCAGAGCATTTTGGGATCATTCTGGGAACAGGAACTTCAAGGATATTAAATCACTGCATTTCATTATCTAGATGTCAGTCATAGCACTCTAGTTAAAACTTCAAACAGGCTTTTAGTATAAACACTCATTAAACCGAGAGAAGAATAATGGATAATTGCGATCAGTGTTAGAGAGAGTTAGATCTTTTCTGTGTATTTAATTACTTATGCAGTCAGAAATGATGTTACATTTCCGCACACTCCCTTTATGAAATGTTCAAATATGACCTCGCTTGCTTCTGTTCTTCTACTTGGAAACATAACAAGGAGTTTACACTGTCTGTGCATTTGCCCATAAAGACTGAATCACAGGAGAACATAAAGTCAACAACCAAACAGAGTTTGAAAGGTTTAACAACTTTTATGCTTAGTCAATAACTTGGTGTTTCTCAAGAAAGGCTGGATTTAGGAGCTCTGCCAAGATTTTCAGATGAAAGGTGGCTCTGCAAATACACTTAAAATAAGGTAATCCAGCAGCTGTATTGCCAAGTTTCCAGCTCAGATGAGGCTCAGACGAAGCACACCCTGCAGAGAAGGGGATGATGTTGTGCGCTCAAGAAATCTGCTGTGTAGTGCTCGGCCAACCGTGCTTGACTCAGCTGCTGCGGTTCTGCTCAAACAGGATAAACCAGGGAACGGGTTTGTACACCCTGATATGGCTGCTGCAAAGGCAGCAAAGCAACTGAGCAAGGCCCACAAGTTCTTTCAAGGGCTGAGTACAGAATTTGATGTGGACTTTTATTTTTCCAGTATTTTGTGGTTGCTGCCTGCAGATGCTGGCAGGAGCAGGTTCCAATCACCAACAAATGTTCTTCAGGTCTGGGTGACATATTTAACTCCATGTGGTGGCTGATGGGACTATTTTGTCTGACCACCACCTCCACCCATGTAAGGTTTGCTGGTGCTGAGAGTGTGACGTTAGTATTTCAAGGTGCTGGAGTCTGACCAGAGAAGGGCAACAAAGCTGGTGAAGGATCTGAAGCAGAAATGCTATGAGGAGCAGCTAAGGCACCAGGAGGTGTTTAGCCTGAAGAAAAGGAGGCTCAAGGAAGACCTTCTTGCTCTCTATAACTATCTGAAAGGAGGTTGTGGGGTGGCGAGGGTTAGTCTCTTTCCCCAAGTAGAAAGCAATAGGACAAGGGGAAATGGCCTCAAGCTGCACCAGGGGACATTTAGGTTGGACATTAGGGAAAAATTCTTCTCCAAAAATGTTATAAAGCATTGGGACAGGCTGCCCGGGGCAGTGGTGGAGTCCCCATCCCTGCAGGGGTTGCACAGGCATGTGGAGGTGGTGATGAGGGACAGGGGTTAGTCTGGGGGATCACTGGGACTCAATGAGCTTAAAAATCTTTTCCAACCTGATCAGTTCTGTGATCCTATGACCCAGAAGCCTTGAAGATACCCATGACTGCTGAACTCCCCAAGATGGGGGGGAGACCTGGCAGTGCTGGGGGAACGGTTGGAATCAATGATCTTAAAGGTCCTTTCCAGTCAAAATGTTTCTATGATTCTATGACTATTTTTACCATACAGATGACAGCATGCAGTGCTGGTCTTCACCAGGGAAACTGGTGGCACTGGTATCTGTGCTTTTTGCTGCCTTTGAGTTGTCAAGAGTTGCTTTGAGTTGCTCAGCCCATGTGAGATGCACAATCACAGTGCTGAAAACACAGAGCTGGTTAAACCCCTTTGCTTTCAACACCAAATCTGTCACCAACTACATTTAACTAGTCAAACAACACTGGGCCAGTCCTGGGTGCCTCAATTTACTTCTGTAGATATAGAAGAAAAAAGGCAATTTTGGACAGTGAGAAAACAGTGCTTGTCCACAACTGATGTACGCAGCAGTGCAAGTGTTTATTTGGATATCTGGCTGTGCTTAGTCACGATTGGTAAAGTTGTGTTGCCTGGATGCAAGGAATGGGGAAAAGGCAAAACTGGCCTTGTTCTCTTCCTTTAGAGCAGACTTCTTCATCTTGACCTCTCACAACAAGACAGAGTTTGACATGGGGGATGCACATTCTGCCTTACAGCCTCTCCCAATGGCTTTAGAGTCCCATAACTCTTAACGCAGATTGATCAGAGTTACTCAGAGTAAGACACATTGTTAGCCAAAGAGGTGACAGCATCTTCTTACTCAGAGTGACAGAGTTATGGACTTAGACTTGATGGTCTTCTTGCCAAATCCCAGCTCCCTTATCTCATGAATTAGAGATGGAAACAGTGGAAACAGCCCAAACTAATTTTCAGTAAAAGTAGTTATAATCTTTGATTAAACTTTCTTTGTTTCTCCGAACTGCAAGGCAGGAATCACAATTGTAGCTGCAGGTTGTAGCCTTTAAATCACCAAAATTAAAATGTGATTCTCACTTGGAAAGATCCGAAATCTGTGGCAAGTGTTGAACCTCTGAGGGTAAATATTCCCCCTGTTTTGAGTGTCCTCTGGAGTATCTTCTTAGGGTGCTATGGGTGCTCTAAAAGGTCAATGACCTTTCTGGAAAAGTTGAACTGATTACAGACTTTTTGTTAAAATGACACCTAAGATGTATTTTTCCTTCGCCTTCCTTCCATGCTTAGGGTCTAATTCCACCCTGAGTGACCACAGGGCTGCTGGCTTTTGCCATTGTATTGTGAGGGTTGTGATTGCTGGTGACAGACCCTTTGCTGCATCAGTGACTTCTGCCCCCACAAAAGATCTCTGGGGACCAAAGGAAGGACTGCTTTGATTGTTCTTCGCTTGGGGTGCTCCAGGACACATCACAGAGGAGAACTACATGAAAATTGAATGTCCTGCAATCAAGGAAGCCAAGGACGTTAATAAATAAACTCCATTTTTTTTATCCTGCCATTTTTAAACTTATCTCTTGAGTTTTGGATGTTTGTTGCTGACCTTACTGTAGGTACCTGACTTTGCAAACAGATGGAGGAACCTTTTCCTATGTGGCAATACACAGTTTGGGCTTAATAACATTTTCACGGGAAGATTTTTGAAAGATACATGATGCTTATAACACTGAGCAGTTTTCTTCCAAGCAGACATATTCAGCACTGATTCTTTATTACAAACTCTCTCCTAGAGTTTCTTCCCCCATCATCTATGACTGATTTCACCTTTCTGTATATTTAAAGTAGCTGTAAGATGGAGTTAATGGTTCTGGCTGGATGTGGGCAGAGTGAATGACAGAGGATGGTAAGGCAGCCTAGCTGACTGTTAGTTCCAGCTGATTATTAGTTCTAAAAGAGGGTAAAATAGCTTGACTCCATTGTACAGAAACCTGTTTTCTCAGGAGTCTGCTGCTGAAAATGACCTCTTAGCACAATGCATGGCTGAGATCTTGTGTTTCAGTTTTGCCTTTCTTCATGTCATTTTGTTTTCTTGACCATCTTCCTAATAGCCAGGCTCGCCTGGACAGAACACATTCTTCCTCTGTACCAAATGTGCTTTGATGTATGTTCAGTTAGGTATAGATGGGTTTTATACATATTTATTGCAAGCCTCAGGGTACTTGCCTCGCTCTTCTGTAAGCTCTAATTTTTGGAGACATGAGATTACTCAAAAATCTGAGTTGGCCATTTTTAAGAGCAGCTCTCACCCATGTGCCTGGAGAAAATAGCTTCAAAACGTTAAGCCAGTGTGAGCAGAATCAGGCAAAGAGACTTCCTGGTGTGTTAGTCTCAGTAGTAGCACCCCCTGGGTTTCAAAGCAGCGGTAGACTGGTAGAAGCAGTGATGGTCAGGGACTCCAGAGCTGGAAAACTTGATGCAAGTGTAGAACAAGAAGGATAAGGAATTTGTTAGTCCACAGAAACAAACCTGTAGCAGCCAAGAGTGGGTCAGAACAACTGAATTTCCCCCCCCCCCCCCCCCCCTCCCCCCCACACCTTTTTTTTTTTTTTTTTTTGCTTAAAGAACATGTAACTAAAAACCAATCCAGCGGCATCCAAGAGGGGGGCAGAAAAACTGAATTCCCCCCCCCCCCGCCCCGATTCTCCCATGTATAATTTCTTTTTAACCTCTCTCTGCCTCAGTTTCCTTATTTATATATATCAAACGGTAGTTCAGTAATGCATGAGAAGAGTTTGGGAAATGCCCAGCAGTTTTCCAAATACCATTTCCCAGTGCTGGTGCAGCTGGGTATTCCTACAAGATTGTTCACCTGCCATCAGGAAAATAATCTCTGTTAATACACAAATACTGTAATTTCTTTTAATTAGTGTAAATAGGCAGCTCCTACTCACTCTTCCTCACTTAGGCAGCTGCTGGGAATGGTGATGCGTCTGACCACTGTAATGACTCCAAATAGAATGTTTCTGCTATGATGGAGGATGATCCGCTGCTTACTCTGCATGTCATATAAAAAGTGTTCTTGAAAACAATTTGTGAGATAACAGCGACTTGCAGCTGCGAAGAGCACTATAAGCATATAAATCACTGAGAGTAACTTGTGGAGAGCAAACAAGAATACAGAGTAACTGGCAACATTTGGAAGTTGATATGTGGATGAGCCTACAGAAAAAGGTGTTTTAAAGCATAAGCAGAATCATAGTGGAGTTGCACAGCACCAAGGGCATTTGTCCCCAACCACTCAGACTGGCTGAAATGAGACACTGAGGTGAGAGCAGAAAGGTTTTATCAGCTCCTGATGCACAGCTGACAACAATTGTTTGGGCAGAGCTCGGAGCTCAAGAGCTCATTGTACAGATCCCTTCTACCTGAAAGATGGTTTTGATTTGATTCTATGCCCAGGGAGCCACCATAAAGCCCAATAGGAATTGTGATCTTCCAGTGTTATCTTCCAGGATGCTGTTAATGCTTCTGCACATTTTTAAGGCCTTGAAAATCCAGCGTGATAATTTCTAGAGAAAGCAGTCCAGACAACCTCAGGTTTACTGCCAAACTGATAGTTTCTGCGTAACGTAGACAATATCTGTACTCAATGTTGGGACAGATTTGATGTCTCTGAGTTGCTTGGGTGCTATTACAGTAATGAGAGATCTAGCCAATACAGTACAAGGATTCAATGGCACAAATCTTCTGAAGAAACATTGGTAATTACTGTAGCATGAGTAGATTGTGTCTTAAACTTCACTGCCCCTAATGCCCAGGGATAGCAAAGTAAGATATTCTCAGATATGGATGTCTACTGTGGAGAAATCCATATTCAGGACAAATCTGGAAAGGAAATCTGACCTTAGTCTGTCTTCATGATCTATGGAGAGAAAAATTAGATCAATTGCTCTCATTGCTAAGAATCTGGACTTTCACCTTAGCTGCATGTATTTAACTTCATCTTGCAGACACCATGTTTGTTTATTCCTTTGTCTGCTTTTTGTGGGGGTAGGGATAGAGGTTATACGAGTTATGAAAGAAAGCAGTTAGTTCATGATACAGTGGACACTGATTGACAGAAAATGACAAAGTAATCAGAAGATGGGTATTTGGTCCTTAATTGTTGTCAGGCTGCTCGAATTTGGGAAAGTCACTGCACCCTCTGGCTTTCCATTTTCCCCAGTCTGCTTATATAATGATACTGAGAAGTACTGGGGTGATCTAATGCCCTGAGGAAAAGAAGCAGGTTCATCTTCTGCTTTTTGTTTCTATTTTTCTTCAGAATCAAATGAAGATTTTCTGATGTTTGTTGTGGTTCTTCATAAAACCAATAAACCCAGAAAAAACAACTTTTCTAGACCAGCCAACCTTGGTAACTTCTGTGAAATGAGGGTGATCAGTATGCCTGAATAAGCTGCTCTGTCCTTGTTTCCAGCTAAGCCAGGTTTTTGGGAGCTGTCTTGGCTCATGCTGCCCCTGGAACTCTGCCCAGGTACCAGCTAGTGAAGCTCTTGGTGGGCTGGACTAAAAATGGCATTAGAACATTATTAGTAGTTTAACAATGCAGAAAACTGCAGAATTGGCTCAGTTCGGTGTGCTGATGCAGGATTACCCTCAAGGAGCTGGTGGAGAAGGCCTGGTCTGGAGAAAGTTGTGGAGATTCAATTCTTGAAGATATTCACAGTGGACATAGCTCTGGGCTATCCAACTGATGCTATGTTGAGCAGGACAGCTGGTGTATATGATCTGCACAGGTCCCCACCCATGTCAACTACTCTGTGATTCAAGTTCTCCAAATCATAGCCCGTTTCAGAATACCTTGCCTTGATGGTGCTGAAACAGTCACAGCACTCTCAATCCTCAGACAGGCCCTCAGACAGAGTGAAAGTGGTCTAAAAGGAGCAAATTCAAGAGCCATTAGTGAGTCCTGAGCAGTCCATAAGACTACAGCCACACACACCTTATCATAAGCTCACAAGTACTGCAATTGTGCATGGTCGGGAAAGCTCTACAGCAAATGCACTAATCACCAAGCTACAGAGCTGCAGCTAATCAATGGGAAGGAAGAAGGACATCACCCAGATGATGAGGGCTGTGCTAGGTGGGCATGGGTAGGGCCTACACTTGTGATGCTCCTGTGAGCTGATCTTAAGGGAAGATACTCTCCTTAGTTTCCACATCTGCTGGCAGCTCAGGGCATCGCACAACTCCACCGTGGGCTCACTTCTGGTTGTGCTATTGGGGTGAGATGAGAAGAGTCTTATTGTGAGGAGAAACACCTGCAGAAATAGCCATGCAGCAGGAGGATCCCAAGACGGTCTAGTGGTAGCTGTGTGATCCACCAGGTTTAACCAGTGGTGACTCAATTCCATATTGTGCAGCCGCATCTGGCCCTATGGACACAACTTTTCCTGGAGCACCAAGCTCAGGGTTGGGAATTTGCCCTGGCAGTGATACACCAACTTCCTCTCTGCTGGTAGGAACAGATTTCACCAGCCAGGATCATCTGGGACACCAATGGCGGAAACACCCAGACGTTAGGACTTGACAAGCTGTTTTAGCTAACACCGGTGTGTTGTTCACTGCTGGCTAATTTGCTTTGTTCCTTGACAGTACAAAAAAAAGAGAATAGGTTTAGATTGGACATAAAAAAGAAAATTTTCGCAATGGGTGGTGATATACTGGACCAAGTTGCCCAGTAAAGTTCTTGGATGCCCTGTTATTGGAAGTATTCAAAGTCAGACTGGATGGAGCTTTGAACAACCTGATCTAATAAGAAATGTCCCTACTCACAGCAGGGAGGTTGGGACTAGATGATCTTTAAAAGTCCCTTCCAACACAAACCGCTTTATGTTTTTATCATTATCTTAAATTCCATGGTTGGACAGCTTTGGTACCTGACCTACTCATTTCATGTCATTCACGTGTATCTGTCCTGTGAGCGGAGGTACTGCCAAGAGTGTGTGTTATCTGGTTGAACAACACTTCATCCATGTAGCAGTCATTTGTTTAAAGAGCAGAGCTAATGCAATACTGCTAACAGACTTCAGGCTTTATAATGATACATAGGAAAATTAATTTTGTGATATGTAAATCAGAGATTACAGGCTACTGTAGGTACATTCTGTGCCATATAAACTAAGGCTTTGAATGTAAGGACAAAATAAATATCAAAGAGAGAACAGATAAAAATCTGTGGGATGCTTGAAGTAATGGGAAATCCCAGATGATAAGGATGTTACAGGGCATTGCCCATTGAAGAGCTTCTCAAACTCATTCAGGACCAAGGATGAACAGCTGCTCCGGCACCGATATGTCTTCATTCCCTTTGCCTGTGGCAGCTGATCTTCAACCAGGCTGTTGTCATGGCTCCTCTGGAGCCCATAGGGCAGAAACATGCAGGTGTTAGGGCTAAGAAAGCTGTTCTGGGTAAGCTAATATTGGTGAGAAATTCATTGCTGTTTCTTCACAGTCATGAATTAATATGTTTTCTCATGTCTCTGCTGCCTGACTGAGTATAATATTGGTGAAAAATTCATTGCTGTTTCTTCACAGTCACGAATTAATGTGTTTTCTCATGTCTCTGCTGCCTGACTGAGTCATATTGTGCAGTTCAAATACGTATGTGCAGTGGGCAGAGGTATCTTCCAAAAGCAAATGCTGAATATGACTGTTCTCTTTATATCCTTCAGTGAGAGCCAAGCGGTTAAACTCACGGAGAAGAAAAGACAAATTAGTGTAAAAGACAAGGATGGAGCAAGAAAAACATAGAAATGTGACATGAATGTATTTATCCTGTAAATGAGAAGGTCTCTGGTCATGAAACAACATCCCTTGGAAAATGGTCCAGAGTCCTTGGCTCTGTCTGCAGAAGGGAACTGGCTGATGCACCTCCTGGCCTTGCTTTGACATTGGGCCAGAACGTGGCCAAAACTGCAGGATTTGAGCTCTGGGGAACACTTCTAGGTCCTGTATCTAGAAATAACTTTGCTGTTTGAGCACCACTCATTTTCCATAGGTCTTCTGTTCACCAGCTTGTCAGCTCACTTTTGCCTGCCTACCTCTTCAATCACTTTGTTATGCTTTTTCTTTTCCTTGTCATTTTGAGAGGTGAAATGCTCTCTACAGATTCCTCTCTGCTCCTTCTGAGATTGCCTGACTCCTTCCGAAGAGCTAGCCATGCCTTCCAGCAGACCTTTGTCTATCTTTCTCCCACAGATAATTTGCTGAGGGAGTTTTTATCTCCTCAGCATACTATTTTTCTTCTTCTTCCAAGTTTTAACAATCCTCCACAGACAATATGCCATCTGTATATCTTACCTAGGTGGCTTCTTCTCATTTAAATGAGGATAAATGCCACTAATGAGTTTTGAAAGGAAGTGACTCCGGATGAATGTGAAATGAGCAGGAGATGGAGTCGCTGGGAATCTCAATTAGTGATTGCCTGGCAAATCTGTGCCACAGGGATGAGGGAGCTGGGGAGTCCCAGTAGCTTTGAAAGGAGGAAAGGGACTGGACTAGAATGGGGTGTGGAATTGTCCCCTTCTTGTCTCTGCTGCTAAGGGAATGGGCGACCCTCAATCAAAAGGCTCAACAAAGGCCCAAACATACACATAGCCTGGGAACATGCAGAAGATACTATTTTCAACGTGCTGAAGAAGGTCTTGCTTGGACGAATGCTTCTGCACCTGAAGCTGATGGATTGCAGTAAGTACGTGCTCCACCTCCAGTAGCCAAAGCAGCCTGCACCACTCGATTAAACCACACAGACTGGGTGCTGAAGCAGGTTGTGGAGTGTTTATGTGTCCTTTTCCATCATCTCAGCTGCAAGGAGGTAACCAGGGGGGTTGCAGCAAACCTACTGACTTTACTAGCCTTTTTTTCCCTTTTTTTTTAAGAATGTGAATCATGGGAACTTCAATCCCTGAACTTTTTTTTCTCTATGACATACAGAACTGTAATAAAATAGTAAGAAAAATCCATTTTAAGACTTCATGGGATGGATGAAGGAATTTAACCTTCATAACTACGTCTCAGAGTGGGGTCTATCCTCTGCACACCCACAATTCATCAGGTTAGCAGAACTACACTTTGTAGTGGGTGCAGAAGGAGACAGTGAACACTCGTCACAAGAACCTCATGGTCAAATCATCTTTCCAAGCTTTTGCATGCAGAAAAAGAAACTCCGTTTCTAAGACTTACTCCATACTCTGACACAGATTCCTCACCTCATCCAAGGGAAGAAGTCAAGATGTGTGCAGTTATCCCGTGGTCCTTATTCACTTGAACCACCAGCTGGAAGGAAAGTTAATGATGTGTAGCACTTCACAGTTCTGGAGCATCGTTTTAGCCAACGCCAAAGACACAAGTGCTGGACCTCAATGTTTTCCTGAGGAGGAAAGCCCAGTTGTTCCTCAGTCAGAGTGGGAACCACAGAGGTGCTCTCTGGAATCACTTTCTGCTCTCCTCAGAGCCAGGGTGGAAATAGTGTTTAAGCCAAAAGAGCAAAATTAGAGTGTTAATGAGGTTTTAAGTAGAAGCACCTGCACTGAGTGTCATTACTGCTATTAACTGAGTGCCATCATGGCTATTACCCTGGGAAGTATCATAAATATGAATACCAGGAAAATATTTTGCAGCCTGCAGATTCTGCTTTCTGCAGCTCGGTGTAGATTATTTGGCCTCATGTGAATGAAGCCATTAGTTGGAAATGCTTTCCCTCTTATTAGCACAACTGAAAAATAACAACAGTTCCCTCAGCCTTTAAACCCTTGATTTGTTGGGAAGATATTCCTGATACAGACAGATGTTTCATTAATGCTGTTCAGGACTTCTGGCTGTTATCATATGCAAGTTCATTTATTCCATCCTCTGCACCAAAATGCGATTCTCATTTCTGCACCAAAATAACCTCTGCTCAGCTCAGAGAGGAGCCAGCCCTCTCCAGACCAGATCCTTGATTAATAGAACGGGATCAAGCCCTCTTTGAAGATCATGAGAGTTTTGTTCCTGTTTTTCTACAGGATATAGATAAAATGGGTTGTATCCTGCTGGGCTGTAATGGGATGAAATGATTGAGTTTGGAGCAATCAGGCATTAAGGGGGACCCTGGATGATTGCTGGGGTACATCGTACAATAAAACAAAAAATAAATACATAACAGTAGAAGAATGTTTTGTACCTCTACAAGTGGTATAACTACGTGTTTGTATAATATGCATTGACCTACAACTGAAGTATATACCCACCTACAATTTATGTGTATATATCTCTATATCTGTACTACCAGTGTCATCTCTGTACACACTCTTTTGTGTATTAAAAATTCAAACCCAGGCTCTTAATGTGATTAAAAACTAGGTTTGAATTTATGGCCTTACTAATTCCGTTGGGTTTTGTCTCTCGCTTCAGTACATTCAGGATTTCCCTTCTGAAGAGCTAGACACCTCCTTCATCACAAACGCATTCCTCTCCCCTTGAGCCTTGCTACCTGTCTTTCACTGCTCTTGAGTTACACTGGTGTGCCGAGGTGAGACAGGCAAATACCCTGCTCTGTGCGCGTGCCAGAGCAAGATGCGTTTGGAACAAGGAATGCACAAAAACACAGCAAAGATGTTACAGCACAACTGAGAACTTTGCCCTGTCCTGGAAACTTGGGCTTTCCTGAAACAGCCACAAAGATTTGGCTCAAGTGGGCAGTGGAGAGAGAACCACAGCCCAGAGTATCAATGACTTTTGTTGGGTGGGTTTTCATCTGCGAAGCTGGCATTTCATCTTACTGGGACCAAGCAAAGGGAGTTTTGTTAGTCTTGATCACCGTGAGTTCTTTTTTCTCATGGGATAGTAGATCTGGCATTGCTCTGTGTTCATATTTTAAATTATTATTATTATTCAGCATCTCTCTCTTCCTGCTAAGGATGAGGAGGCCTGTAAACTCTACCTAACTGGTTCTACAAACTCAAAGTCCTTGAAAGCTGAACACAACTTGCTGCCATACACAATCCCCAGGTTGGAAAATCATGGTGTAGGACAAATAAATAAGTGCTGTAACAATAAAACACCCTTTGAGTGATTTTTACCTACCATCCAGCTTTGGTGTTCTCGGACTTTAAAGTTTATTTCCACAGCTAGGAAATCTCACAATGTATATTATACCCTTCTACTGGTTCAAGCAGGCTGTTCTAAATAAACATCTAACTCCTGCAATATTGTCATCACCCATTCCCAGCTCATTACCTGATAGTCCGGATGTGTCCCTTACAACATCCCAGCTGCGCTCTAACTCATGAAAGTTACGTTAAGCCGTAAGAGAAATTTCTGGCCAGTTAGTGGCTTGATTCTTTCCCTTATCTCCTTCTTGAAAGGCTTTCTGCCATGAATTTAAATACGAGTTTTCCTGTCCTCAGAGCCATCCTCCTCTTTGAGCAGCTCTTTGAGTGGGTCCTACACAAAATCTTGACCTGGGTGTAAGAGGATCCATCGTAAAAATGCAAATATGGGCGGTGAGATTAAAACTGGAAGCAAACAGGCTACTTATTCCCTGATTTTAGGGAGATAACTCATTCTACTGCAGCTCACACTGTCTGTGTGGTGGATTAGGGCAAGAATATACATTTTGTGAGCTGCACTGGACAAAATAAATTATGAGGTTTAGACCTGTAGAGCTGATCTCCACACTTGAGCTAGTTAGTGAGCATGGTGTTCATGTTACCCGGCATATAGGTACATGCACTGCAGGCATCTTGTCATGATTTGACTCCCAAAGCATCCTTCACAATGAGCAAGAGCATCCTGACAGCTGGAATCTGCAGTGCTAAGACATCAGTTAAAATAATGTCGATTTGCAAAATGGTTCCTTCACTGTATGTGGGATTTGATGTGAGAGCAGGGTGTGGACTTTCAGTCTTTATGAAATATTTGCAAGTGCAAAGTGAATGAAAAGAGGCTTAAGGTTCAAACACTGGATTTGCTTTTGCCATCTGGGTTTTAGGAGTGTCTTATTATATTGGTCCTTGCAGCCAGAACTACTTTCAACTCTTTTTCAAGCCTCTTGTGCCATGAACAGCAGCAAATTGCAGAGAAAGATGTTCATCTTCTGCAATTTTAGCTCTGTCTTTTGCTTCTATTTTCAAAGAACTTCACAGCCACATCTTGATGAAATTTCTGCAATTAAAAGAAGAACCTTTGTTCTTCTAATCTGTTTGCTAAGGAGTTAGAAAGGTGCAAATTCTCTGGTGCAAATTGCCCTGGGGATGTTGTTTCTCATCAGACATGGTGGTGTGTTGCTGCGAGAGGTGATCCAGCATCCAGAAACAGGACCCCACAGCTGACATGATCCATAAGCCTCTTTGGATAGCACAAGAGCATCCCCTTTTTTTGGCGTATTAGTGCCATTGGGGTGTGGAAGGGGAGCCAAGGCAGGGAAGGTCAATGAGGAATGATTCACTGAGAGTGCTGAAGATAATCCGAAAAAAACCCAACAACTGGTCCCAGGGCTTAATGTGTCCCTGAATTTCAGAGGTTGACATGCCAGGAGGTGAGAGAACTGCACAGCCCACAAAATGTTCATTGGGTGCCAAACTGAAGCAGGGGTTATTTTTGTGCTCCCTGCAAATGCAGGAGGGTTTTAAGCCCACATAGCAATTCTGTCCAGCTGCCAGGCAGCCTGCCAGGGAAAGAAAGAGCGTGGTCGATGTGCTTGCCTTTATCTGACATGCTTGTCACTTCGTGGCTGTGCCAAAATCGTACTCTGCAGACCCTCAGTGATGCAGCCTTCACATGAAAGAAACCAATGAGTTATTTTCTTTAGCTTGGTGTCAGATGGGGCACTTCCTCCATTGCAATTTACTCTCTGAAAAGCAGCTGAGATTAGCCTGCTGGGAAACGGCTGCTGGCAGTAAAAATTTCTCTGCATCAGCAAAAGGATCAACAAAGACCAAGGGATTTGTTGGAAGCAGAGGAAACCTCATGACCTGTGTGATTTCTGCCTCTGTTGTGGGCTGCCAGCCTGGCTATGGCATGGTACCAGTGGTGGAACCCATCGGGCTGAATATGCAGACAGAAGAGATAATACAAAATAGGTAATTCTATATGTGTTTCCTTGGGTATGATGTGCCAACACAACATAGCTGAGAACAACCTGGAGAAGACAAGGCTCCAGGGAGACCTCATTGTGGCCTTTCACTACTTAAAGGGGGCTTATAAGAAGGATGGGGACAGACTTTTCAGCAGATCCTATTGTGACAGGACAAGGGGTGATGGTTTTAAACTCAAAGAGGGAGATTCAGACTAGATTTAAGGAAGAAAGTGTTTACACTGAGGGTAGTGAGACCCAGGATGCCTAGAGAGGTGGGAGAAGTCCCATCCCTGGAACCATTCCAGGTCAGGTTGGACCTTGGGGCTCTGAGCAGCCTGCTCTAGTTGCAGATGTCCGTTGTGGGGGTTGGACTAGATGACCTTTGATGGTCCCTCCCAACCCAAAGCATTTGATAATTCTATGATTCTATGAGAGAAATCAGAACCTGAAAGGGCCTGTTTCTCTCCACTAACTGTAAAATAGCCCCGGAAGAACCAGCTTAGTTGAAGACTTCTATTCTGAAGAGCTCTAGTATTAGAGAAATGGACCTCATCCTTTTGGTGTTTGTAGTGGAAATACCCTCATATAACAGCCCTCAAAATAGCCAATGGCCTTTAGAGGCACAATTTGTCAGATGAAATGTAGGTGTCTACTTTAGGATGGGAAGAAACACTGCTTAAGCTCCACACCCATAGGAAGGAATCCCCAGGTGACTGGATCATATGGTGGTAGCATCATTGTAGACAGGCAACTTAGTAAGAAAGATATTAACTTGATCCCTGCCACTGAACAAAAATGTTTTGGAGGGCATGGCTGAGTGAAAAAACTCACAGATACTGGGAAAAATCTGGAGTCCTAGATCAGACTGAGCCTGTCCTGAATATCATGTAGACCTACTCCTCTAGACCATTCCTTAATTCCCCAGTGCCTGCAACAGAGTAGATGGTGCCAGAGACTGAATCCTTCATCATCTAGGAAATATTTCAGTAGGAAACTACCCTGATATCAGTGAGTGATTGGGTAGTAAGAGCATTCTGTGCAGTAGCCATTTCCAGAACCCCCTGCAGCCATGCTGGCGCACAGCTCTGCAGGCTCACTGCTTGAGGTTGTTAACAGACAAGCATCCGGTGCAGAAAGAAATATTTCAAAAGCTCTCAAGCTCAGATGGGGAGGAATTTCTCTGTGACCTACCCCCTGACTGATGACATTTTCCTCGTGTTTATTTTGAATCATGTTTGAGCAGTCAAAATCCTCCCTGCTGATTACTTGGAGATGGGAGACCTTCTATTTTGCTCTGTGATCTCACAGAGAATCAGAAGCACATTTCCACATTCCCATGTCATAGTGTTCCCTTTCATACCTTGGCAGTAGGAAGGTTGATTTTACACAGCATGAACTCCCCAGTTATCACTGAACACACCTCAGTGAATAACTGCAGCCTCCCTGCTGCCTCTGTCTGCAATGGCTAGTTCAGGTCCAGCTCATGATCAACTCATCACTGCAATCTGTAAGGTCGATGACCCCATATGGCTCAAAGGGTTTGTTATCCTTTAAGTGAGGCAGCCTTCTTCCCTTGAAAGCAAAACCAAACAATGTTGTTCAATTTCACATGTAAATCCCCACTTCATCATGACAGGTTACTTCCTCTCCACCCAAGGCAGTAGCGTGTTCATCCCTCTCGCTCCTGGGAGTGTTAAAAGCATTAATTTATGAGGAGAGGATTATGACTGAACTGTGGCTATGCGTGACTTGACAATCAAGTCACCACAGTAACTGATTTTCCCTCTTTCCC
>NW_010429645.1:68595-77565 GCF_000710305.1 Buceros rhinoceros silvestris
TCCCTACTCTCTGATACCCATCTCTCAGGCTGGGCCTTTTGATTTATAACATTATTATTTAAAACAAATAAGTTCCTCCAATCACAATTTCAATAACCTATTGATTTTTCTTGACTCTTCTTCCACACGCTGTTCATCCAGTGCTACACAGCTTGTACTTTGGTCTGATATATGTATTCTCAAACCGATGCCTTCCTCTGGGATGAACCATCCTGCCAGACAAAGACATTAATTTACTATGAAGCATGGAGGTGCCACGGAGGTGGAGGATCAAGGAAAGGCAGGTTCAGGGTAGAAATCAATTATGGGTTATGAGGGAGCGTCTGTCACACGGTAATGGATTCATTTGGTGTCTGCATGGCAGTAGGTTGTCAGAGATTGCCATGGGATGCCTGTGGTCATGAGGGTGTTGCCAGACTCTGTGATCTTTCTTGGAGGTTTACTGTTTACTTTCGAGCAACTTCTCTGTTTCTGTATCTATCTCCACTTTGCTCTTTTTAGGGTAATAGAATCGCATCTATTGTCAATTCAACTAGGTGAACCTTTGGTTATACTTTAGATGACTGACATCATTAACCTAGGGCTGGGAGAAGTCTTCATTTTCTACACACCTGGTTTAGAAAGTGATGAGTTCCACTTTCTCAAGTGGATCTGTCTGAGATTACAAAACAACAACAACAAAATCAAACTAGGAAAACCACAAATCTCTATCGACACCTCTTTTGCTGTCTTACATTTTGCCTCTGCTATGAGACGTATGCCAGGAGGGGATTTTAAAAAAATATGAGCTAATTCTGTTACCTTTCTGGCACCATGTAGCATACTAAAAAAAAAAAAAAAAAGGTACTTTACGACAACGTAGGAGAAAGTTTTATTGGCAACTTTCTCGGAAAATATGTCAGCCACACAAGAAATGCTCGTTTAAAATCCTCAACCTGCTACTGAATGAAGATGTGTGCATAAGGGAATATGGCAAGTGACACCCCGAATATCTGATTCACCAAGGTCTAGTGCCATTAAATCATCTTGCAAATCTTGAGCTCAAGTTTCCAGTCTGTAGCTTAAGGAAGAGGTCTGTTCTGACAATAAATCAAAGTATTAATGAGACAAGCATAGGAAACACCTACTATTTTCTGGAAGCAGAATTTTTTAAAGCTTTTACATATCCTGCCTGTTATAAAAAGCCACATTTTGATTATGCCCAATTATACCTGCTATGATTCAGGGCTTGGATCAACGCACTCTGAAGCCAACCAGAGTCATTGCACTCACTTTGTTGTTCTTTGAGGCCATATATGACCACTTTCCATCCTCAGATAGCATTATAAACCTGAAATAACGTTCTTCATTCATCACATGAAAATACTTTGTTCAAGGAATGAAAAGGTTGCCAAGAGCATTCCAAAGGGAAATGCCTGCCTTTGAGACGCCTGAACAACATTAATAGACAACCCTGGTGTGCATTCATTTTTACGAGAGGGTCAAACAAAATCCTGTCCACAGGAAGTTCTCAGCAGAGACCTGAGTAAGGCCCAATTACAATTCTTGTGTCATAAACACAAAAATAAAGTCTTTTCACTTCTTATAACAGTCTTCCCTTTTTAGTAGTTTGCGTTGGGGGGTTTCAATTTGTTGACATTTCTGTAGTGAAGATGGAAGCTGGAGGGATTGGTCATTAATCTCTGAAGAATGTACATGGTCCCTTGAGGAACTGGGGGCTTTAGAAAGCACAGAAGACACTGGGGTGGGGTGGGGGGGCTTGTGAAATCCTGAAGACTCTGGTTCTTGAGCTGAAATTTGGAAATGCATGAGGGAAGAGTAGGCTGGGGCAGCATATGGAGTTCTCCCTTTTGACAGCAGGTCTGAAAAACTCTGCTTTTGACTATGAAATGAATTTTCCTCCCTTAAAAAAAAAAAAAGAAATTTCCTATGGATCAGAAACACTGAATTTCAGCTTTGTTTTTGTACGTTCTCCTTCAGTGATAAGAGGCATTGCAACCTCTCTTTATGAATGTATGAATTTGTGAGTGACCTCATCTGTATCAGTCAGAGCACCTTATGGACACCAGTTAGCCTCTGCCTGTGACACTGGGGATATCACTGGCATGTTAGACTGGATACTCCTCAACCTGGTCTATCTTGCACTTCCTTGCATTGTTTTTGTCCTGTACATTCATTTACTGTCCTTTACTGTCAGCTTTTTGGGGGTGGTTCTGCATTTGCAGAGCAACTACTTTGGGTGCCCACATCTATGTCGTGAATTTGTTGCTGCTAAGTACAAGACTTTAACAGTTATGTCAGCAGTGTAGTCCTATGAGCGACTTATATTTTAGAGGACTAAAACCAGAAACATAAAACATGATCGGCTTGAACCAGATGAGCAAAAATACTTCCGGGTGAGCATGGAATAAATATAGAAAGAAAGTTCAGTAGGCTGAATACTAGCCAGTGAACAGGGGGCAGTAGTTTCTCTTGGTTTCTTTATTTTCACAAGCCTTTTCTGAAATTTTGGATAAGTCATTCTTGTCTGGAGCTCTCAATGGTCCAGGGGCATCAGTTTACAGCTCTTAGGATTCCTGCAGTGAGTCCTTTTCACAGCCATGAGGTTTATTCTCCAACTGCGGAGCGTTCACTCTGGAGTATCTGCCACAGTTTGTAGCCCAGCTGATGAAGTAGAACTGTCTCCTAGTTTTTTACATCACAGGCTGTTATTTAGGGTGGCTCAGCAGCTGTTCACACACAGAGCTAGGAATAGATGTGGCAGAAGGATGACAGAGAGGAAGGTTCCGGTTGTACCAAGGCAAACCATGCCTACTGAGAAAGTCGAGCTCTAAAGAGCTTAAATCCCACAATTAGACACTACAGAGATTCTCATCAACCCTGCTCTAAAGACACCCAACTTCTTGCCAGAGATTTGTGCAAACCAATGGGAGTTGAGTCCACACTACACAGATCTGTCTCTGCTGTGGTGATCATTGCATGATTGACACCAGTATGCCCATGAGACTCCTGGTATTGAAGGATATGACTTTTGGCAGTTGCTACTCGCAGTATCTCTTGTCTTCTTCAGGTATGGCAATAAGAGTGAAAAAAAAATCTGTTGAGAGAGAACAAGCCACCACGGTGTTTACAACAGACACCACAGTGTAACTGTTTCTTGGTGCTTTGGATGGCATACCCTACATCAGGTATCTACAGAGCAGGGTCTCCATCTGAGCTAGCTGTCTTGGCTGCTGTTACTATTTCTATTATTGCAATCTGCAAATCAGTGGAGTTTAAGCCATCAACAATTTAATGAAATATGGGGACTTACTCCTTCAATCGAGCTGATTTCTAGACAGGTTCCCTGTTCTCTTTCACCCCAAATATTAGGTGCCTAAATCACTCTGGGTTATGATGAATAACTTCTCGCTACTCAGGCACGTGGAGTGAAGAACCTGACTTTATGCATCAAACAGCCGGTGCACAGCTTTCAGGCAGCCTTGGTCTCTGATCTGCCAGTGGCTTGGGGATGGGCAGGGGAGGGAAAGAAATTATTGTAATATTGTGCTCCTGAGTTCATAGGTGGACTGAGCCTGCGTTGAGATCCGTGTTGGTGGTAACCACCTGGTCTCATGAGCTGGCACACACGAGTCAGAAGGAATTGCTTTAAGAAGAATGGCAGGGGTTAACACCATGAAAAATAATTACAAAAACTTAGACCCAGGCTGTCTAGACTTTTGTTGCTTCATGTCTCATTCACTCCTTGATTAGTATGAAAACAAGGAAAAGTTTGAGCTGGTGTCTGTCCTTTGCAAAGTCATCCCTGACAATACTTACCTTTTTCAAGCACTTTCTGAATTTGAAGATTTCCAGCAATAATTGATTTTCCCATTAGAAATAAAAAATATTCTGAAACTCCTGCCATCTTCTCTTTCTCTCCCTTGATCCACTTCTCACTTCTCATTCATTTATTTTGATAGACTTTACCATTAAAATGGTTTATATCAGGAGGAATATAGCAACCTGCTGAAGCTGTCTTAAGGGTTATATGAGCAACACTTGCACACAGTGGAGCTAAGCTGCAAGATAATGGTTTCAGCTGCAGCTGCGTAAGAAGGCTATTAACTTCTCCTTATAGTTTTTATTTCCAAGGCATTATTGTATATATTTCAGCTAAGCCGAGAAAAAGAAGAGCCCCTTCCTAACTTGTCCTTAGAAACCTGCCAGTGAATGGGAAACCTGTGACAAGGGCAGCAGCATCTTTCAGAAAGAGCATTTGCTTCTGAGAGGGGAGAAGTGCAACTTGCAGACAGCTGACTGACTGATACCAAGGAAAGGAAGAGGAAAGCATGGAGAAACCTCTGCCTTGCTGTTTGCATGATGGGAAACAAGGCTTTAAAGGGTACCTGGAGGAAAGTCTTCAGGGGGCAGAATAAGAAAAGGTGGAAGAGATTGATCCAGGTTGAAAAGATCACGAGCTGTGGTTGGCCGAGCCGTGCAAGGTTACATGAGGTTGATAAGAGGATCTCTGCGCTTCATATTCTCTCTTGTCATTCCTTGTAGCCATGAAAAAGAAGTCTTTAAATGCTGCTAGGTGGAGTAAGGACAGGTGGACTATATTATGTTGCAACCCTATCGCCCTCAATTTGCTCTTCAGCTATCATGAGTTCAAATGTCAGCTCACAGATAGGCGTTGGGCTTCAGATATTGAAAAAAATTGTCCTTTATTTGCATAAAGTTGGTTCATGAAGGATCGTTCTCTTTTCTCAAGTATATGATGTATCCTTGCCCAGAGAAACCTTTACAGATTCAACTATTAGTGACATAAACATCTGGAAAACTAACAGCAAACAGAATTTTCTTGGCTTGGTCCTGTTTCCCTCAGAAGATCTTACCACCCAATGACACTCAGGAAGATGAGATGAACGAGGCACCATGATGGAGCAGATCAGTAGAAGAATAGTAGAGATGAAAAAGCATTTTTTCAGTGACATGAAGAAAAATCCCTACCTCATTTTCAAGTCCAGTTTCACTTTACAGGACTCCATGCCCCTGTCTTGGGCAACTAATGAGATGTGGCTACTCCTACAGGCAATGAGGAGCTAAGCAGCTGTAGACAGTGATTTGGACCTTAGGAGACTGAGTAGCCCCTCAGGTAGCCATTTCTTTCAACTATGTAGAAAGGGGGTTTATGGTGAGCACAGCCCTGTCCTAGGTGTTTGGAGACAGATAAACGGAAGACCAAGCCCGCTTCTCCTTTCCAAAGTCCATGTACGGTACATTATACATTAAATTAAGATACTCCTTTTGGAGGAACGCTTCTCTTCCTGTTGCATTGTGGACCCAAGGTACTGTAAGGAGTTTGTGGAAGTTTTTAAGGGCATCCGTTTTTCCCACATCTCTTCTCTCACCCATCCTACCACACCTCTCTGTCGAGCAGCATTCTCTCCAATAAGATATAAAGTTAAGGCTCAGTGACAGAATTATTATTATCACCAGCACAGTTTGCGACTCATAAAACTGCAACAACTGTTCTGCTTCATGTCAAGGGGGGGTAATTAACCAAGATCATCTATAGCACCAGGTGGTGATTCATTCAAAATAGGAGCTCGTATAGCAGAGCTCAAGTGCCCACTGGACAGCGCTCTATATTTCACAGGCCGTGAAATATCTTCAGTGTTGGTTTTTATCCCCCAGCAAGCTAGTAAGTTGTTTTTAATAGGGCTTTAAATATTTTTTAATTGGCATTTTATTTTTCTTTCGGAAATATGCAAAGAGGCTCTGGTAAAATGGGACAGGATCGCTTTTACTGCCATCGTCCCTCTTGGTGGATCGCAGGGAGAATACCAGTACCACCCTCGTGCTCAGAACCAAGGGAGCAGGACGGACTGCATGGCAGACAACCTGCGCTAGATTTTAGGAAGCTGAGGTCTTGTGCTGACCATGTGAGCTTGCTTTGCTCAAGCTCTGGGCACAAATGAGTGCAGCCCAAAAACCAAGTAACTGAGTTAGTGGGGGGTCAGTTCCAGGCTAGTGCACCCCATAATTTTCTCAGGCTGATTAGCAGAAGTCCAGCATTTATAAATGCAGTTATATGACATCCTGCTTAGGGTTGGTCTCCTGGTTTAGGGCTGAGAGTTAGAGCACTATGAAAAGCTAGGAAAGACTTTGTTCTGAGGTGGTTACCTAAACCTGACATTTGCTTTTGCCCCAGCAGAACCTGTTTTCAGTGTATTGAAAGCTACCTTGATACTCCTTTACTGCGAGGACGGTGAGGCACTGGAACAGGTTGCCCAGTGAAGTTGTGACTGTTCCATCCCTGGCAGCGTTCAAGGCCAGGTTGGACGGGGCTTTGAGCATTCTGGTCTAGTGGAAAGTGTCCCTGGCCTTGGCAGAGGGGTTGGAGCTAGATGATCTCTAAGTTCCCTTCCCACTGAAACCATTCTGTTATTCTATGACTGTCTAATTCTACTGGAACCTCCTCTGATTCTGGGGCCTCTTTCTGTGGTACTGAAATAAAGAGCTCCTTCTCTAGCCAGATGTCCAGGGTTCTGGAATATTCCTTACTTAAAAATTGACCGTGGTTATTATTACCCCAAACCAGATGCAAACAAACCTGTCAACTACTTGATTTCTGAAGTTCTATTTCTAAACATTTCAGGGACATTCTTACTCTCCTTTGACCATAAAATGGACCTGACAAATTTTCAGTCAACCCATGCTTCTGCCAGGAGTCCTGCCTTCCGGCCACTGAAGACTGCTGCCAATGAACACGTCTGTGAATAATGATTCCTTTTCCATGATTCCTTTTCCATCCATTGATGAGACCTTCTTCTGCCCCAGTCATTCATTTATACCTAAATCTAACACCCAGAGCTGTCTGCTCTGGAACATCTCATGAGAATGCAGTGCTTAGGAAATCCTCTTTTTTGTTTTACAAGGGAAAAACAACTTCATATTTGGTAGAGGGGATTGTGAGACAACAGTAAAGTAATTTCTATGACCTTCCCAGAAAAGTTTCCTGATGTGGGTAGAAAAAGCATTTGTTGTAGAAAAAGCGTTTGCTGAAAACCCGTCCAGGGTTTTGCTGCTACACTCTAGCCGTTTTTCCTGGGTAAAATTCCACCCCAGAAGACTAATCTCATATGGATTCCCTCCTTCTGTATCGGCCAATAGTACGAAGTAAAGACATGTTCCATAATATTTATGAGTAATATGGAGTGTTTTGTTGGAAATCTAGTTACTGCTGGGGATGGGATTCAGGGGCCTCGGTAGAGCTGCTACAGTCCCAGCTTGGACACCCAAGAGCTTGTGAGACACAAAATAAGCTGAGATGAGTCAGGATCACCCTCCTCTGTTTTGGAGCATGGAGAACAGGAGATATCCTCAGGGCATCTCATTTATTTCTGGGTGTTCTGAAACATGCTCAGGCGGTCTCATTAAACCGACTTTAAGAACTAACACATCAGAGTACTTTGAGGTGCCAGTGGCCTTTTAATGATTTTAAATCCAAGCTAGGCTAAAGTTAGAACATATAAAAAGTCCAAAACAGCCACCAGAGTTACAAAGTTTCCTACAAACACCAGGTTTTGGAAATAAAAAAAAATATCAGTGCAAGTACTTTGTATTATTAAATTGTATTGCAGAGGGGAGCAGCTTTTCCTCTGACTGAGCTGGTGAACCAGGAGACTACAATTTTTCTGGAGGTGTGTCATCTCCTTTGCTGTTCTCAGAATCTGGAATAAGAGAACTTCCTTTTTATTGCTCTCTCTGGGGCTTACTCTGGCCTAAAACTTCCTATGTTGGAGATTTTAAAGTTGAATGACATTCCTGTGACCAGATCCCTATTTCCCCTTCCAGTTTTAGAAACGTTTACGTCCCTTGGAGATGGTGAAAGGCAGTTACCATTTGCCTGGGGATTAAATAGCATCTTCTCAGGAACTTAGCTAAAGTATTGGGGAAATATTCCTCCAGAGTGAAGAAAAACACCATTCCCCACCTGTTACAGCAATGCCCAAACTTCTAAGAAGTTTATATGTGCCCACCATGCTGGTTCTGGTTGGGATAGAGTTAATTTTCTTCACAGTAGCTGATATGGAGCTATGGTTTGGATTTGTGCTGAAAACAGTGTTGATTAGACGGGGATGTTTTAGTTACTGCTGAGCAGTTCTTACACAGAGTCAAGACCTTTGTGCTCCTTGAATTGCCCCACTGTTGACTGGGCTGGGGGTACACGAGAAGTTGGGAGGGGACACACATGGAGCAGCTGGGCCCAAGTGACCCAATGGATATTCAAGACCGTATGACGTCATGCTCAGCATATAAAGCTGGGGGGAAAAGATGGAAGAGGGGGACGTTGGCAGTTACAGCGTTTGACTTCCCAAGTCACCGTTATGTGTGATGGATCTCGGCTTTCCTGGAGATGGCTGAACAGGTGCCTGCCCATGGGAAACAGTGAATGAATTCCTCGTCCTGCTTTGCTTGTGTACGCAGCTTTTGCTTTGCCTATTGAACTGTCTTTATCTCAACCCACGAGTTTTCTCACTGTTACTCTTCCCATTCTCTCCCCCATCCCATCGGGGTGAGTGAGCGAGTGGCCGTGTGGTGTTTAGCTGCTATCTGGGGTTAAACCAGGGCACACATGAAGACAGGAATGGTGCTTTGTAAAAACGTGCACATCAAAGTAAAGCTTGTAAATCAGTGCTACCCTGAAACAACTCTAGGCTATTTTGCAGAGCTTGATCCCATGGTTGGTTAGGGGAGGTGGAGAAATTGCAATAGATCCATGGTATTAGTCAGAAAAGGTGGCTGCCAATTCTGCCTCCTCTCCTGAACCGATCTGTGACTTCGGCTCAACCATTTCACCCCTCCTGGGCTTTGACTTTGCTGTTCACTTACCACGCTTTGTTAATTGCTTTGAAAGCTATAATAAAAGGAGCTACCTGGCTGCAGGCTGTCACCGATGATTTATGTCACGTTTTACATGAG
>NW_010429646.1:0-21788 GCF_000710305.1 Buceros rhinoceros silvestris
GTCCCTCGACCCTTAACATACCGTTAAGGACGTTTATGTTTTTCATAAGTGGTACATAGGTTTATTTGAACTCTTAACGAGATGTTCTGGTTTCTCTGGGATAGAATCATAGATTCCATTTTCTATTCAGGAAAGCTGCATTTTGGAGAATACTGCAGCACCCAGTTGGGGAGAACAAAGCTGGTAAGATACTTTGTTTTCATCTGTGGCCAGCCATGGTATGTAAGTCTCCATAGTGATCAAGGTCTTCAGCAGTTTTGAGTTTGCCAGGTGCTAAAGTGAAAGTCAGGGCACCGGACCCAAGCTGGGCAACTTAATTATTCTGTACCAAAAATGTCATGCTCCCTATAAATTGGAAAGTTTTCTGGAGTTGGGCTCTTCTCAGTGGTTGACATCCCTGGAGGGTCTTGCCGATCCTTGTGCTTTTGCTGAAGCTGTGGTGCTCGCAGTGCTTGTGGTGCTCGCAGTGCTTGTGGTGCTCGCACTGCTGGGAGTGCCTGTTTGCGACCACTACAGGGGCCGAGTAGAACTTTGCGTACTTTATACTAGTAGTAGTAGCATTAATATTAGGGGTTTATTACTTCATTAAATCCATTTCCATTTCAACCCAAGAAAGATCTTCTTTCCTTTTTCCAATTCCCCTGATTGGGGGAGGAGTGTCACTGGGTAATGGAACAACTCACTAAATGAAGATGAGAGCACTCAGTGGGTGGTAGTAAGAGTGAAAAAATATCTCTGGAAAGCTCCTGCAGATAGATTGTCATACCCTAGCCCTGCGGTCCTTCTGTTGTGGCCTAAGCTTTGTCCGTTGTAAAGAAAAAAATCTGCAATGAGGACATCAAATGTCTGGCTGGACTAATAAGCCTTAGAGGAGGGAAAAGCTAAGAGCATTTTGTTAGTTTAGGTAGCCCTTTATTGTTTTTTCTGGGTGAAGGATTGTTCGTCATCACGGTCTGGATTTTCCTGTTTCTTACTGAGGTGAAATCTCATAGTGAACTGAAAATGAAAGATTTGTCCAGATAAGAGTAGAAATGAAGGGGTTCGTGGGATTTGAGGAGCTTGATTGGGCTTGGAAAGAGGATTCTGTTTCTCAGCCACTTCCTCGAAGTATCAGGTCTGCTTTCCCAAACTGGAGGAGTTGGAGAGGAAATGCAGTAACATCCTACAAAACCGAGAAAAATTTCTGGGGAGGCCCTGGATTCCAACCTCTTGCCAAACAGGTAATTAGCCCTCCAAAGTTGTTGAAAGGTTTGCTACGTGCTTGTGTTTTCTGCCTGGGACAAAAATTGGTTCCTTCAAGATGGGAATTCCTGCAGAATTGAAATGTGAATGAAGAGTCTAGGTAAGCAGTTTGCCGTATTATTCCTAGGTCCAGACGAACAACACAAAGTGGGATTTGAAGCCTCCTGTTTTCATGCCGCACCCACCTCTCAGCACTTTAGTATGCCTGTCTGAGGGACAGCCCCTGGTTCCAGCTTAAGGAACCCAGGTTTGGCTGAAATCCAATGTAGAGGTGGTTTCTCCTGGAGTCATCACAAACTCTTCCAGCAGTGGGGAGTGGTGGACAGCAGGGGCAGCAGCCCCTTTATCTCCCTGACTCCAGGCAGGCGGTGAGTGAGAGGGTGCTTGGGAGTGTAGTGCAATTTCCAGTAGCTCCTGATCTCTTCACTTGTTTTTAAAGACTGTATTTTTTACCCTATGTTACTTACAATGTGCTGTAAGAAATTATGAAGACATACTGTGTACATCACCTAGAAAAGGAGATTTTTTTTTTGTAACAAGCAAAAAAAAATATTATAGGAAAAAGCCTTCCTTTAACAATTCAGTGTTAAATAATTTTCTAAGGTGACTCTGAAGGCTAGGGCAAGCACTAGGAAGCCATCAAGTACAGACATTTTTTTTTTCTTACAATGTGCTGTAAGAAATTATGAAGACATACTGTGTACATCACCTAGAAAAGGAGATTTTTTTTTTGTAACAAGCAAAAAAAAATATTATAGGAAAAAGCCTTCCTTTAACAATTCAGTGTTAAATAATTTTCTAAGGTGACTCTGAAGGCTAGGGCAAGCACTAGGAAGCCATCAAGTACAGACATTTTTTTTTTTTGGTGATTAGACCACTGCCACCAGTCCTGTCTAATTCTCATGGTGTGGCTGGTGGAGCAATATGTGGCTGAAGGGCTCCTCAGCCAGCTCCATCCTCATTTGGGACCAAGGTCATCCTGTCAATGGTCGCCTGTGGCGAGACGGTGCCTGGTGGACGCAGACCCAGCTACCTCCCCACTCCCCCAGCTTATAGCTCCTGTGGCTTCTGTGCCCAGCTGGCATGCGCCAGTGCCACCAGCAATGCCTTCCCCGAGTGCCTCAATCCCCTTTGGCACACCCTGGCCACTGCTGGGTCTGGGCTCAGGCCCATCTCCCAGTGCTGTGCCCTGAGGTAGATGCAGCCTTCCCAGGCTGCCACCTGGCTGGGGACCTGTGACAGGGCCAGCAGCACTCCTGGAAGGGAAAATCAAATCATGAGTAAAGAGGGATGAGGCTGGGGCAAGAAATTCTCCAAAGTGCGGGGAAGGGGGGTGGGGAGGAGTGACGGGGTGGGGGGCAAGGCAGAATGCAAGTCATGGCTGTCCACAAGACGGTGCTGGTCATTATGGGCTTTGCAGCGTGGTGTATGGCGCTGGGAAGCCAACTGACTGGGTGAAGGCTGTGCCTACACCCATCTCTGGAGGTCCTGGGGCATCCTGGAGGGGAAAAGCATGTGCTGCTTCCTGCTGGAGGCTGGGGCCAGGGTCTTTTCCCATTTACTGTTAGACTTAATGATCTCAAAGGTATTTTATAACCTAAACGATTCCATGATTCTATAAATGTGTGGTCAAATTGGGTAGGAAGTTTCTCCTCCTTGAAGTCAAATTGATTTTGAAAGTTTTCTATCACCATTCTGCCTGTGCACCTGTACGTGCATGTTTGGTAATAGAAGACTCTAGCTAGTGGAAGTGACAGTATCTGCTGTCAAACAGTTTTTAAACGTTTTCCAAAGTTGAGCTTGTAAGAGCTGCCACACTGGTGGAGACTGAAAATCCGCCATCATCTCAGTTTCTTGATTCTGACAATTTGGTCTTAACAGATTTCCAGCTGCTGCAGGTGGAAAAGCACTTAGTATTCTGAAAATGCAAATTCTAAATAACAGTGAGGAGAAAATCTGTATTTTTAATTTTATTGCTCTTACATGCTACGTTTAAAATTACAGTTATGTAGTATGATAATTATGTAAACAGAGTAACAGAGCTTCATGGGTTCATGAAAGAGATGTTCAAATACTTTAAAACTGAATTATAGTTAATGAGATACTAAAAAAGGTGCTATATTTTTATGTGTTGTCCTTTTCTATTTACATATACTTCAACTTTAAAGCTGTTGTCTGAAATAATCAGAGCTGAATTTCGATTTTATATAGTGAAAATGCGTATTTTGAATTCCCCAGTGAACTGCCCTCTAACATAGAGTAAATACTACATGAGTTGTAGACTGTAGGTCATTCAGATTTGAAGATGATAATTCATGTGGTGTAAGTTTAACAACTTGTAAATGGTGCCTCCTAAATTGCAGGATTATCATACACTTTGTGTTTGGATTACACCCCAGGAAGACAGAAATTCAAGATAAGCGATAACGAGATTTCAATGAAAGCTTGTTGTTTCAGAGCCTTGTGTTGATTGGTGCATTGGGAAATTCGTGTTTGTTTGGGTTTTTTGGCTTTTGAAGAGTTTTAAGTAGCAGTAAGTTTTTACTTGGTTTTGTGACTCATTCAGGTGATGCTTCTTGATGTGCTTATGATTTGTTGCCCTTGACAGTCCATCAATACTCTTTTCCTGCTGCTGCTGACTCAGAGATGCAAGAGTAGATTTCATCAATCTTCACCAGGTATTAAATACTCAAGCTCAGCAATTTCTGCGCAATTTGGATGTGGGGAAGAAAAGGCTACCTACTACATGGATTGTAGAGCTAGAACTAGAAAGTTGTTGCTGGAAAGTTACTTAGGGTAAGTTTTAATACAATAATGAGGAACAGAGACAGGGTTAGCTCTGAAATGTGGGAGGAGGCTGACATAAACTGGGAAATTTGCGTATTGACAAGACATCGTCATTAATTTCTGAAAATAGTAGGATCCATGTCAATGGACTAATTAGCCATGCTGTATGGGCATGGCAGAATGTCAAGATACTTGGTGCCATCAGATTTTTCAGACCTTGCATTCCCATTAAGTCTCAGCCTGCGAAAATCTGCAGCTTCCACTGCTCAAGCTCAGTGATGGTTATTTGTGTAATTTTGGATGGGTAAAGCTTGCTTGTCATCCAGAAATAGCTGATAGTTCTTCAGAGACCTGAGCATTGAGATGGTAGAGCTCATAGCAAAGGGAAGTCTGTAATTTTCAAGGGGAAAGTGTCAGCATGGAGAAGCAGCACCAGCAGTTCAGACAATTCTGCTTCCAGAAGGCTGCAGGTACCTGTGGGGCTTATATGCAATGGGAGTTACATGTTGAAGGCAGAGAGACATACAAAGGTGCAGATTAAGGGCATGCATAGCCCGTAACAGTTCCTGCTTATCTTGTCAGAAGGGCTGGATCTGGGAACATGGTCCAGATACTGGCACCCAGGCAACTGTTCCAGCATAAGTTTCCATCTAGGACCACTCAGAGGCTGGTTGTGACTTTTTATCCCTAAGGCAGGAGGGAAACTATAGCAAAATGTCAGGCCTTTGACTCCTTTGCCGTGATAATAATTTGTCTATACTAGGCCTTTAATGTTTTGCCATCTTAGTTTTTCCCAAAGTACAATACCTGCAGTTTTTCATGGGGACACCTCAGAGCTTTAGGGAATGATAATCCAGTGAGGGATTTTGTGAGGGGGTGATGATGAGCTATGAAAGTATTAGGAACCCATGAGATTCCCCATGGCTGTTACAAAAAGTGAAATAGATCAGCCTTAGTACCTACAAGAGGGCTTCTTTCCTTTTACCGGCCAAGTGGGAACCGGAGTCCTGAGCATGCCATGAATTATGCTGCAATGTGGAAGAATCTCTGCAGAACAAAAAGAGAGGCTTAAGGCTCAGGCATATAAGTTGTATCAAAGTAGCAAGCTAGGTAACTCAAATCTACAAGTGCACTTTGTTGAAAACTTTGATATAGGATCATTAATTCTACACCAACTGAAGAACTAAAAGTCTAAAATTAAAACTTCTTCTAAAATTCCTGTGAAGAACTAAAGGATTATTTTTCTAATTTGAGTACTAAACTGAGACTGTCCTGACCAAGTTGCAGTTTCTGTTAAGAAGTAATTTGTACAAAACATTATGACAATTCCTGCTTATAAATTTAAGATACGACTGAATCTTCTACCTTAAATCTCCTGCATTAAAGTAATAAATGTACAGATGATGGAAAAGTTATCTATTTTTGTCATATCTACATTCTTGGTGAACATTCATGCTTTTCAATGTCAATGTCATTCTAAAAGTAAAAGGATTATCTCCCTTACTCAAGAGGAAGCTGGAAGCTCAAAAAGACATGTTAGAAGTAACTTTCATTGGGACAAAAGTATTTGCAAATAAACTCTCGAAGTGATTCACCCAAGAGTGGATATGGGAGGAAGTGACAGAGATGGGAAGTACTGGCTTAGAAACCATTTGGACTCTAAAACTAAATAGATCACAGTAGATCTAGGAGCTAGTGCCAGGATCTTAAATACACTGTTATTTAAAACTGAATTCAAATTCGACACAGCAGACTGAGAAAAGGCTTGTGTTCCAGAGTACATTCAGTTGAAGAAAAGCAGCGTGTGTTCCTTTGCGTTGGGGTGGAAAAATGCTGGTATGAAAGAATTTTGGCATGTGGCCAAAATTAGTTTGTTATTTCAATTCCATAGGCATACATCTGTGCCTACTTCAATTTGGAGGTTAATTCATAATACAAGAAAAAAAGCAGCCACATGTGTGAAGGGACTTTGATCTTTCTATGCAGCTCTTCAATGGTTAAAAAAATTCTTTCCAAGTATATTTTCTGATTACTTGTCTGTTCTCTACTTCCATTTACAGCTACCACTCCCACATGTGAACATTTTAATGATTTGCTCTTCCAAATGAGACCAGATTAGATTATTCCAGAAAAAGAATCCATGAAGTAATCTTGCTCAATCAGCCCTGTTTCTGGAATGGCTTCCTTATCTGTGAAAATGCAGTTATCATTTTTGATTACTTTTAGCTAATTAAATAATGACGAAGTGCTTAATTTATTAAATTTAGGAACTTTGGCTCACATTGCCATTTGATGTACAATCTCAACTCCCATTAATGCAGCTTTTGCTTCAAATATTGAAAGCAAATGCCCTTTTTTTAGTTCTGTATATGGACTAGATATGGCTAAAATGGTATAAAGACTTTAGATTATCAAACCAGATTTTGCAATCACATTTTTAACTTTCAAAATCAAATGTATACTGACATAAATATACTTGGGTATTAAAACTGAACTTTTCAATAAAATAATTATAATTGCCTTTGTTTCATTACATTTTTGGAGAGAAGGTGTGAGCTGCACCTGTATCCTTCATGAAGCGTTTGCAGGCTCCCTGTCAGATTGTACTGGAGTCGGATGTCTCTGGCACTGAAGCAATTCATGTGCTCTCTGCTAACCGCCCTGTTGTTTGGCAGGTCATTGCCTTTCCCTCCCTCTTCATAGCCTTTGCAATGGAATACGAACTGACAAGTCAATAGTTCTTTCTTTGCAGAGAAAAGTTACTGATAAGATTACTAGTTTTCAAATGCCCACTTTCTTAGAATGGTCTTAGTTTTAGAATATTAATGATTGCAGGTTTTTTATTAAAGTTCGTAGTCTGATTTGAAGGAATAAATTCGACCAGAACACTGAGTTTCTTCCTGATTTAGATTTTGGAAAAACAAAAGGGAAACGGGATGAAAAGGGGAAAACTAAGAATAAAATTGAGACTCCAGTAAGAAGAGGAAAGGTAATTTTAAAAAGAGAAGGTAAAGGAAAGAGAAGCAATTAGATTAAACCCTTCCCAATACAGATTTTCTTCTCATTTATTTTAATGGAAATCTACTAGAACTCCCAGAATGTTCTTATTTACAAGAGATTTTGAATGTTTGTGTGAGTAACGCACATTCTGTGCATCAGATTTGAGATGTGTGGCCCTGTATGAGCCGTGGGAGAGGAAAGCCTAAAGCCTAAAATCCTGTACCTTCTTTCTAAGTGAGTAAATCAGGTTCTTTAAGGGAGGAAAGGGAGTACTAACTATCATGTGTATAAAACAGAAGTAAGAAGAGTACATGTTTTCTGTCCAATTTGTTTTAAATTGCTTCTGAATAGTCTACTGAGGAACAGCAAACAGTGACATTACTGAATAGCTAAATATTTATTAATGTAGACAGTATGTACTTGCACAAATGTATTGCAGCAGATTAGAAGCTGCTATTGAAGTCTGTGGAAATACCACACTGTGAAACTAATATACTGATGATGAGGCCCAAAGGATCTCATCTCAGTTTGAATTTTGTTACAGGGGATTTCATCAAACTTGAGCTTATTAAAAACAAAACCACATGATCTGTTTGTTCTTTGAGCCTGTTACGGTGATTGTGTTCTTTGTGCTGGAGGTCCTCTCTTTTGCTGCCATCCAGTTTTTCAGAACACTACCCTGTGTGGACGCTTATTAGCATTTGCTAGCATCTTTCTGACCTTTTTGACCTTTCTATACCATTTATCATGACTAGCCGACCTGACTATTTTCCGGTTGCAGCAGTTGCTGTGTGACTGTGATACAGTGGCTTACTACACTCTTTTAACTATGCTTTGTTTTCATGACTTCTTTCTTTCCTTGAACAGAAACAGATTGGAAAGTCTAGGTTTGTGATATTTGTGAAAAATACTCTTTATTATGATAACCAATCAGAACAAAAAATTAAAGTCAAGGTTTATTAATCCAAAACTGAACAAAACTTGAATATTCATTGTTTAGCTAATAACATAAAATTTTAATGATAACAGCTTTATAGTGGATGTGAGTGCAGTGAAGATGGCTACTAAATATAGTGCAGACATATCTGAGCTAGCCTGAAATTTTCTATATCCAAACTATTCAGATGCTAAGCACTGATGTATCTGTCACAGCACAGAGACAGCAAAGCCTGAATTATTACCAGTGTATAATCTAAATAATATACATTTAATTCAGAAATTTCTGCTCTGTCCTACAGTCAAAGTAATATAGAACCACTTGACTCTGGAGACTGTGAAAAATTTTACAGAGAAAAACTTAACATTACTGAGTAATGACAGTTGTGCACAGGAAAATGAAATTAAAGCTGTATAAATTGCTGTAGTTCCAATGTCTGGATTTTTTTTGAGCACAAGATTATGCGTTACTTATTATTTAGTTAATATAACTGTGTGAAGAATGTGTGTTAGCTACCTATACTCCCAGGAGAAAGTATTTCCCTAACATTATCAATATAGAGAAGAGAGGTGTTTGACATGCTAGACAGATCTGGACATCTTTACACACATACTCAAGAAGTTAAGCACTACTCTGCAGCAATATGGATCGAATTTGGCTGTCAGATGATTTGTAAGTGAAAGTGTGTCTCCAAATTATAACATAATCTTCAGTAGTTTTCTCTGAAATTGCCTTAGATTTGATTAAGTTGCTGCCAGAGCAAAGTACATTTTCTATGCATTAATCATTAGAAATAAACTTATATTTTTAATTTATTTCTAATAAGCAATACATACTGTGAATGATTGTTCTTTGTTTACGGATGACTGCTAGAGCAGCTTGAATTTTATAATTCATGAGAAATTAATAAGCAGTCATAATGAATAAACTTAGGGACAGTTTAATGACTATTCATCAGCAGTTCAAGCACAACAAATCCAAATGTTTATCAGGGATGTTCATAAACATAGGGCACAAGAAGCTTTAATGAACTGATAAAGAACATTAATGAACATTCATTATGAATTTTCCTTTGCTGAGAATGACATCCTCAGAGGAGATCTAACATTTCAAGTTATTTTCCTTTCAAAGAAAAGAAACACAGATGTTTCAAAAAATCCTAATACTTAGAATAAGGGTGAAAATAAAATACAGATTTTTTTTTTTTTAATCGAGACCAGGAATAAGTTGTGGAGTCTAAGCATATTTGCTTTTGTCATGATCTATGTGAGGGATCTTCAAAGACCACTTTGCCAGAAGTCTGCCAGATACTTATAGAGAATCATTATCTCCTGCTTTGTGGATTGATAACTTCACTGTGGATCTCATGACTGCCTGTTTTGCAATAGAGGGCTGCATTCTAGGAGCCTTTTGAAGAAGGAAAAGTTTGAACATTAAACAGAAGTAAGAAAGAATTTTACAGGCATGAGAAAAGGAAGTAATATTTAGCAAATAACAGAGGGGGAAATTATTCCTAGAGTTGCATCCGGATGCCAAAGGATATTCTCAAGTTCAGAAGGAGACTACACAATCATGAGCAAGAAATCCATAAACAAAGGATACTAAAGTGAATATGCAGGAACATTCCCTCTAATATCTCAAATGATCGTGACTGCTTAGAAGATATAAGGGAAATGATAGAGGTTGGGCACTTGTATTGTCCTTAAATGGCATGTCCCATTGTGCAATCAAAGACAGATAAAGACCATTGATCTAAGCCAGTAGAGCTCTTCTTACATTCTTAGATGATGTTTTCAGTGAATAAAGAGATTCATCCTTGGGGGGCTGTGAAAGATGTTTAAGTTAGAACATGATGAGCATCAGAGACTTCATGGCTGAGTGACTCATTATGATTGTTTTCTAACCCTATGTAATGCTGAATGGAAGATTTACATTGACCTGTATCTATTAGAAACTTGTACTATTTTATTTCAGATTTCAGCTTGTTTTGGTAGTAGACCACTTGTAATCCTGGTGAAGTTTAATTATAACTTAAAATTTGGAAAGAAAAATTTCATCTTTCAATTCTTTATTACAGTATTGTCAATATACAATGACCACGTGCTTGAAGATTCTCCTCAGTAATCTGTGATGGTGGCAGAATGTCCAAAGGAGCTATCAGAGACATCTGCCTATGCCGCTGCTGAATGCTAGCTGGGAAATAAGACTCTTGAAGAAAGAACTGTGGAACAGCCTCAGGATGCCAGTACTGGTTTTCAGAATGGTATGAAGAAAATGTTTTCTTGTTTGCTTCCATGCTGCTTTCCTCATTCAGAATCCTAATGCAGCAAAACAGACTAGTGCATTTCTATAAGAAGATCTCTGAGAAAGACACATGAGCACATTGACAACCCTATTTGATATCTGAAGGAAAAACTACTAAGCTGTTTTCATCCCAGAAAATTCTGTGCTTTAAATTCTATCTTAAATGTTAGTATGAAAAAGTTGTATTTCTTCTCCCCTGTCACGGAAACATAATGTTAAGTAGGAGAACTTCAGTACAGCAAATTAAAATCACGGGTTCAGGAAACTAGCTTAACACTTTCTCAGTTTATGATTCTTGTATTAACATGTCTTTAAAAAAAAAAAATCCTTGTAGTTAGGAGCTATATATTCTTCCACTTGATTATAATTTCCCTGATGAAAAATTACTGTATAAATGCTATATTTTATTGAATTTGCATTCTTAATCTGAAGTAAAAAGTGTGAAAAGTATTATTTATCATAGTTCATTTTTCTTTGAGATACAGTAAGAAACAAACTAATCTGTGTTCACATTCATAAAATACACCTAAGGGATCCATGTTGTTCCTGGTAACTGACTAAAGTTTCACCAGCAGTGATGAAGGCCTAGGTGAAATACTGTTAACTAACTGCTGGTTCCTTTTCACAGCAAGTTAAAATGATACGCACAGCATATTAATCACAGCTTCATTGCAGAAACATTGGAGGCCAACTGAATAAAATCACATCTGCGGAGGAACTAGAAGAACAAAACATTATTCCTTCAACTGGGATATGATTTTTTTATCTCTAATTCATAGTTATTGGAATAAAATGAAAGGTGTTCTAATCTTTGCACTGAATTTGCTTTGCATACTGAATAACTAAGCTGCCTCTGGTTTTACTGCTACTAAGAACTCTATAGATACTCATATAACCCCTTATACTTGCAGGCTTTGTTCTTATTAATACTTTCCCACTACATTCCTAAACATCCTTCTGCCTCTTTTGGATTAAATATGTACACAAGCATGTTTTCTTTATACATGAAAATCTCTAACACATTACAACTATTTTAAAACTGGATTGCATGTGTCTTAGAAAATCAAAGCAACCAGATATCTTTACTTGGCTCTTCCACCAGACCATTAAATATTCTGTAACTGTAACTTGCAGTGCAGTGATCAGATTCTGGCTTGTCGATCTCTTGGTGAGATTTCATCTGTCAACAACATGTCTACTACGGTCTTGCACCAGAACTCACTGTTAGGGATGGTGGGTAGCAGTGAGAGAAGCCTTTAGTAGTAGTACTCAATGGAGTATTTAATCCTCATTGGTACAGTTTGGTGAAGGAAGCTGCCTACATGAAGCTAAGTGATACCCTCGAGAAAATATGCTTTTCAGAGGCCATAGTGGTACCTCAACTGCAATGTGATTTCTGGTACATTTCAATCCCTTGGTTCAATTGAAAGTAATGAGAATTTTCAAGGGAAACAGGGATGGTTTAGAATGCATGAATAGTCTATAACATATTTGAGGCCGTGATCTAGACTTCATCAAAGACAGTGAGTCCTTCCAAAAACTTTATGGCATCGTAGGATAATTCAGATTGGAAGGGAACTTAGGAGGGCTGTAGCCCGACGTCCTGCTTAGAACAGGGCTAGCTACGAGGTCATACTAGGATACTTAGTGCTCTAATCCATTTGAGTCTTGAAAACCTCTAATGCCGGAAACTGAAGGCTTTCTGGGCAGCCTTTTCCACTGCCCAGTTTTTCCTTGTATCCGGTCTCTAGTTCACAAAGTTTTTCCTTGTATGCAGTCACAACCTCTCTTCCTCCAGTGCCCATTGTCTCTCAACCTCCTGGCATGTGCTACTGGGAGGAATCTAGCTCTGTCGTCTTGATTTGAAGGTTGCTATTAAATGGGTTTAAGAAGTTCTTACACCTATATTGAAAGAGGAATAAAATATTAATTTGATTCCAGTGTAGAAATTCGTAGTGTATGTGTGGATCTAATTATGCTTTTTTCTTTCTTTGTTTCCAAACCACAAATAAATCTTTGTTTGTAGGTAGATATTATACTTGCCTGCTTTGAAAGAAAAAAGTGACCCCCTGAAAGGATCATTCTTGCTTTTCATCAGTCTGAATTGATCATCAGTGGTTCATCTTTTTTATGGAATGGGTGCATTATATAAATATCATCATAGAACACCATAATGGAAGAAAATGAGTCTTTTGTACAGTGCATTTTCCAAAGTTGGAGAGGTCAGATCAAGAACATAATAACTGTTCACTTTTAATTTCATCTAGAAGATCCTGACTATCTACCAGAAAGTGTCGCCTAGCATACATATCATTGTTTTTGTCTTTGGCACCATGCCTGCAATATAACACGTCAAGAAGAATTTTTCCCTGAATTGTGGAACAAATCAGAGGTAGACAGGCATTTTAAAACAGATTTGATTTGCTATATTTTGCAAGCTTTCTGAGGCAAAGTGATAAACCGTGCCAGCTTGAAGTAGTGTGATGAGCACTCTCGCTCTGCATATGCTTAACTCTGTTTCACTATCATGCTGCCCTTAAAAAGTGTTTACAAGAAATGAAAAGAACTATCAGTTTGATACAGACTTGTAATATCAGAAATGCTGAATCATGGATCCAAGTAAGCTACGTGTATAGAAGCATTACATGTTGAATGAGTTGTATGTTATCTGAAAACTTCTACAGGTTGCTATTTTTCCCATTGATGCCCTTGTGAAATATTTGAAAGGTATGTGTTGGACTGGATTTTGTTGAACAGTGTTATTTTTTTTTTACTGTTTCCAGAGCTAAAACTGAAATTTTAATTTTTTTTAAGAAAGAATTCTTCATTTAAAACAGTTTTCAATGAACTTTCCTTTTTCACCCATCCTTGAGGGAGATGCAAGTATTCTAGTAAGATTTATATTTAATGGATAGTTTTGATAACAAAACTCATACATTTTAAGAATGAAAATAAGAAATAATGAAATGGGAGGAAAAGAACATCCAAATCACTGTGTTCAGTGCCCTAGGGCCCCGGTGCTTAACACTGAACTTGTGTTAGGAACACTGAATATGTGTGACAGAGGCACAGATAAAAAGTCAAAACGAAATACAGAGACAAATCTTGAGACTGACTCCTTGAACATACAAAACTTCATAGACACAAAGCTTCATATTTCAGCATAACCAATTATAGTAATTCATACTGAAAAAAGGGGGGATCAGGTCTGCATTTTTTCTGGTGATTAGAAATGAATAACACATCATAGTCAAGTGCTGCTGGAAAGGTATCCTCAATTAATTACTTTAAAGATCTGAAAAATATGGAATATAATATAATTTAGGTCACAGAAATCCTTTGCGTTTCTCAACATACGAATAAATTGAAGTAAGGTCTGGTAGCAATAGTGAGTAAAGAGATACCTGTTTTTGAGATATAACAAAACCGCATGAAGGGAACAAAACCTCCAGGAAAAAATACAATAAAATAGAATAAGCTCTTATCTGCTCAAAATAGGATTGACAGTCTTTATTTTTGGGAGGTGGGAGAAATGCAGGATAAGCACTTCTGAAGAATAAATCCACATACAACCTTCACAGGGCAGGAATGTGGGTTTTCTGATAATCTCACAGAGTGATTAGTGAAAATCCCAGTATGCTGAAGAAATTAGGCCTCCTCAAAGGTGTTGTGGAAGAATAAAGAAAAAGTAAAGCAGCTCATCCCAAGGAGAAAGAAAGTATTGTTGAAAAAAAAAAAATCTGCCCTCAGAGGATATGCTTTAAAAATATGTCTTTTCAGGTCTCAAAAAAAAAAAAAAAAAATTAAAAATCAGATTAATGCCTCTCTGGGCTAAACCAGTATATTAAAAACTCTTCAGCTTATAATTACTAAATAATAATAATAAAAAAACCCTTGGGTTAGTATCAATTTTGTATAATTTTCCTAAGTTTCAAACATGCTTGGATTTTATGAGCTTTTGTGAGCTTTTATTCTTCAGTATTCATCAGTTAAAATCAAACATACTTTGTCTTTAAGAGGTATTTTGTTAGTAAGTAGTTAATTGCCTTTCTTGTTCCTTAGACTGGTTTTCTGTTAATATACACTGAAATATTAAGAATGAAAGCTGGAGTGAGCCACAGTGCACTGACTGGAATCTAGGCAGGCAGAAAGTAACAGGGGTGGCAAAGGAAACTTCATTTTACAGAATCATAGAATCGTTAGAAGAGACCTTTAAGATCATCAAGCCCAACTGTTCACTCTGCACTGCCAAGTCACCACTAAGTCATGTCTTTTAGCACCACATCTACACATCCCTTAAATACCTCCAGGGACGGTGACTCCACCACTTCCCTGGGCAACCTGTTCAATGTGTCACAGCCATTTTGGTGAAGAAACATTTCGTAATATCCAACATAATAACCAACCTAAACCTCCCCTGGCACAACTTGAAGCTGTTTCCTCTCATCCTATCACTTGTTACTTGGGAGAACAGACTGACCCCCACCTCATTACAACTGGCTTTCAGCTAATTGTAGAGAGCAATAAGGTCTCCCCTCAGCCTTCTTTTTTTCCAGGCTGAACAAGCCCAGTTCCCTCAGCTGCTCAGACTTGCTCTCCAGACCCATCACCAGCTTCATTGCCTTTCTCTGGACACACTCCAACACCTCAAGGTGCCCCCACCCCTTCCCGGTGCAACCGGTTCAATGTGTCACAGCCATTTTGGTGAAGAAACATTTCGTAATATCCAACATAATAACCAACCTAAACCTCCCCTGGCACAACTTGAAGCTGTTTCCTCTCATCCTATCACTTGTTACTTGGGAGAACAGACTGACCCCCACCTCATTACAACTGGCTTTCAGCTAATTGTAGAGAGCAATAAGGTCTCCCCTCAGCCTTCTTTTTTTCCAGGCTGAACAAGCCCAGTTCCCTCAGCTGCTCAGACTTGCTCTCCAGACCCATCACCAGCTTCATTGCCTTTCTCTGGACACACTCCAACACCTCAATGTCCTTCTCGAAGTGAGGGGCCCAAAACTGGACACATGCGAGGTGTGATCTCACCAGTGCTGCAAATGGGGGGGACAATCATTCCCCTCCTCCTGCTGGTCACACTATTGCTGATACAAGGCAGGATGTTGTTGGTCTTCTTGGCCACCTGGGCACACTTGCTGGCTCATATTCAGCTGTTGACCAGCACCCCCAGGTCCTTTTCTGCTGGGCAGCTTTCCAGCCACTCTTCCCCAAGCCTGTAGTGTTACTTGGGGCTCTTGTAACCTAAGTGCAGGGCCTGGCATTTGGCCTTGTTGAACCTCATACTATTGGCTTTGGCCCATCAATCCAGCTTGTCCAGACCCCTCTGTAGAGCCTCCCTACCCTCCAGCAGATCACTACAAATGATTTCTTCTATGTCTTTCTTCCCTAATAAAACAGTGAGTTCTTACTTATAACAGGAAGTGGTATTCCAGAGTTGGTGTTCTCTCCACCTGCATGCTCTAGAGGTAATAAGCTTAAGTGAGTCTCTAGACCTCTTGTTCTTCCTATCTTTTACCTTGTCCCATGGGTCCACTTTCTATCTGAAATGTGCTGATAACTGCTTTATTGCAAAAGTGAGGGACTGTCCTTTTGCTTTCTCTTCACATCCAGACTGCCAGCTTTTCTAGTGAGACCATTTTGTAACCTCTAATACATAGACATTCTTCATTTGGCTTATTGAATAGTCCTTTGCCATATGCTGAAGCTTTAGGAAGAGAAGTTGAAGGAAACTGGAAGACTGTTCTTTGAGAAGATAGGAGATGCTGGATCAAATGCCCTCAGAGAGAGGAGTGAACTGATCCTCAGTAGTGCTCTGCTTGCTTATCAGTTTTCTAAAATCTATAATCTAACCACTTGTTCTGTAAGTAACATCTTGTGTAAGCCTATATCTTCACAGGAAGGTTCAGAGATACAAAATCAATTCATTCCCTCACTTATTGCATCATTACTTCTGCATATTTTCAATCTTCTTTCTTCTTCATAGTTTTTTTCTTTTAGAAGTATGCAAGATTCAAATGAAGAGAACAAAATGGATAAGATCTAATAATTTTAAGCAATGACTAATCTTAATAAACTGAAGGGAGCACAGTTATATTGGTGAAATCCAGTATTTGATGGAAGACATTGTATTGCATAAGATACTGCTCTACGAATAGAAGATCTTTTAAATGTTTCTAATTGAGTCCTTTTCTACCCTTCTTGATAAAGTGATTGAATCCTTTAATCACTGTTGGATGTTTTTTAAATTGAGGGGTGCATATGTGTGATCTCAGACTTGTGTGAATTCATTTCAGTGTAAGATTTTGCTATTTTGTACAACTAACCTGTGGGTAGGACTGTAAGTGTCCCTTGATTGGTCTCAAGGTTACGTTTTGTCATGTCACTGTGATAAAAAAAGAGGAAAACAACAAAAGCACAATAGCTTCAACAAAAGCTGTCATTCATTCACCTTGAACAGGCAATGTCAGTAATCTTAAGTGAAATAACTCTTTTTTTTACCCTTTTAAAATCTTTGAGAAGGGTTGACTATGAATTTTTAAGCAGCTTCGAGGAACAATTCACACGTTCATCATGTTCTTGTCCCGTACTAACACACCCTGGGGAAGCATGTTTGATGCAATGTCAGTGCTTTTGAAATGAATCAGAAATTTCATCTAAACACTGAGCCTTTAACAGGGATTAATATTAAAGTGACATGCTGAGGGGAAGTTGTACAATTTTTCTAGCCATAATACAGTATTGCCAGTATTTAAATATATGTATTAATGACATTACAAGCAATTAATATATTATTGGGATCAAGTAATAGCTATAGACGTCCCTAAGAATTGGCCTTTCCCATGAGGACTGGTTTCTGACTTCTGTCACCTGCAATTCCTGGCACTGCTGGACTAGTTGGGAGCTTTCAGCAGAGCCAAGTTGTTCTTTAGACCAAATAATTCTGCAATATTTCCTAGCATAGTTTGGCTCCTTTACGCTTTGTTCACTAAGGACATGTTCTGTTCTGTAATGACGTTTTTGAAGTCCCTCCTCTAGAGTCAGCTATTTGGTATGTCAACAGATATATGACCTTTAGCTAATACTGTTTTGATTTTGGTATGCCCTGTGCTTTCACCAGTTTCGTAGCAATCAAACTTTTGTTTTGTGTTGTAAAGATAATACTCCTTTCCACTCCCTAACCCTTTATCAGCCATGAAAATCCTTTGGCTTACTAACCCCTGAACTGTTAGCCCCTGAAGAACATAGTCACCAGGCCCATTGAGTCAGCAAATGGAGAAAGCTGGGATGTTCCCTTCTCTTCTCCTCCAGTACGACCAATTGCGGCATGGGAGGATGGGCCTGTTCCACTTGACACTAAAAAATTGATCTCTCAATGTAAAAATAATTTAGCTATCTATAACACCAGAAGTCTTAATTAGAAGTTATTAAGTTTTCCAACATTTCCTTGCAAATATGGCTTGATCTTTTTGCTCGGAAGCTAATTCTAGGAATCAGTGTTTCTTTTTTTTTTTTTTTTTTTTTTTTAATTCACGTCATTTAATTTTTCTCCTCATTACTGAGCCTGGTGACAAAGGGGCCAATTAATGTCAATTCTGATAAGCTTTCTTAGAAACAGAGATCTGACTACGCAGAAAGGGATCGATCCCACCACATCATCCCACGTAGTTCACAGAAGAACCTAGCAAATGATGAATCCTGGGTTGCTACTGACCTGTGAGGCAAAGATAAATGTAGTAATAATATGCACACAAAAAAAGTACTTAAACGATGAATCTCTGTCCCCTTTTCTACTGTTTATGACATATAAGTTTAAATTAGTTTTTTCACCATCCTACTTTGAAGTCATCTTTGGTTATTTGCTACTTGAGGAAGGGGCAAAATGTGTTTCTTTCTCACGAGTGAGTACATCAACCTACTTGCTTGAAGTTTTTTCCCACTACAACAGAAGGCTGTGGAATTTATGCACAGGACTTTGCAACAGACCCATTTTCTTAAGCTATTTTTTACTACTAGCTGCACTCATTATTGCCTGGTTTTTTACAGTGTATATAAAATAACCTATTTTTTTTGTCAAGTCATTGTCACTTCTAAAGCACCCAGTATAGTAAAACATAACTCTCATATTTCTCGTGGATTTGCAGAGTTCCATCATTTCTGCCTTTGGTACAAGCCATATTGCATTTAAAGGACTTGTTGCCTGGGACGTGGTTTAAAAAGAGTGGATCATTCTTTTGAAAAGCTTTGATCACTGCAGTGATATTGTTGCACCTTTTATCTTGCTGGTACATTGATTTTAGCCAAAGATTGCCTTTCATGAAACTCTGAACTTTAAAAGCACCTCAGTTTCAAGAAAAAATATTCTGTGAAACGTCTGAAGACTCAGTTTTGATCTTTTTATGTACATATTACTTCTAACTTATTTTCTGTAGAACGGTTGTATAAGCTTGTGCATTTAAAACATGAATAAGTCACTACAAGAATGGAAAAAAAATGAGTATTTTAAACTGTATGAAGAAAATCGCATAATTCTGCCTTTCAGTTGTGGTCCCCTTTTGGGTTCTTTTTTTTTGTTGTTGTTGTTGTTCATTAGTTAATTGGGCAAACAACATGTGGCTTAATGTCATTATGTATATTAGAACAGAGGATTCAAGTGGTGAATGTATATTGCGTATAATTTGAATTTGTTTTTTATGATGTTCATTGTGCTTTGGTATTCTGTAGAAGTTTCTTAACTGGACTACATAAAGGCCTTATACAATTTTTTAAAATGTGCTGAAAGAGATGCAAGAAAATCTGTTTGTCTGGAAAAAAGGACGAAGAAAGATTTGAAGAGTGTATTACAGGTATTACCACACTATGTAATTTATAGTGTAACTGGAAGATTAACAAAATAGATATACGATAAAGATAAGAAAACATGTTTGAACTCTGCGACTCTAATCCTGTTGTGTTTCTGAGTTTGTAGCACTGAAGCTTATGCTGCTGGCATTTCTGAAATTTTTAACAAAATTAATCAAATCATAATGTCTAACTATTAGGGTCACTATGTAAATTCTAGCATACCATGTAATGTTACAAAGAAAAAAAAATCTGTAAGCAGGTACTTTTGGACAGCACTCACATTCAAAATTCTGATGCCAGACTTGGAGAAAGATGTGAAGCGGGTGGGTTTAATGAAGAACGGGCAAAATTTTGATGCCTGTATTTGCTAGCAGTGATACATGGTGGTTCATTCTAGTCACAGTTTCTCACTCTAGTTGCCTTGATAGTAACTCCAAGCATTTTAAATATTGTTGTTTGGCAACTTCTAAATGCTCAATATTTCCACTGTTACTGGGCAGGCAGCAATTTATGAAGCAGGGAGAAATGAAATAGAACATAGAGAATTTTTTAGGCATTGCTCAGTGTAGTGCATGTGACTAAGAAAAGGATCGAGTGCTGTGCAGTCTCACTACCGCTGGCCTCACAGCCAGATTCATCCAGACTGTGGTATTTTCACCTTCATAAAATATTTTTAAATCTTCTTATAATGTACTGAGGATTTCTAGGCCAAATATTTCCAGGAAGGAATCTTTTAAGTTAGACCGCAGAAAGCAGTCAGAAGTTAAGCTTCCGGTACCCTAAACCCACCTATTAAATTCTCCTGCTGCTGCTAGAAGTCTGAAGCAGTCTGAACCTGAACACCTATGGACAACTGAATGATACTAATATCCTCAGCTGCTGAGAAATCAGCTCCTGAAGCAATGAAGAAAAATCTCATGGGTTGAATACTCGTAGTGATTAGAGCAACCCCCTTATGCAGCTCATCTGGGAGTATAGTAACTGGCCTTCCTGGTGTTTCCTGAACAGCTGGGTGAGGTGGAAGAGGCCAGAGTCATGGTGTAGGGGAACTTATCCCCACAGCTGTCCTGTCTCCACTTACCTGCTCAACGCTAACCTGCAGAAAGGTCCTTCATCTTTCCACCTTAGGAACAGGAAGGGTCCTTCAAAGAACTCCTTTGCAGCTGCAAGAAGATAAAAAAAAAACCATTCTAAAGCAGTCATTACCACACCATACTGTTCACATTTAGGCTTTCTGGAGATTTTAAAGTTCTTTGATGCAAAGGTTATCTTTTAATTGAATGTGTGCACAGTATTTACTGAAATAAATTCTTACTTTGCCTACAAAGGAACTGCACTTTTAAGCATTTCTTGCATGAGTGAGCTAGAACTGTTACTCTACTCAGAGAGTCACACTATGTTATTTAATCTCTGGTACTGAATCAATGAAACCTCCATCACAATTCTAAGCAAATCTTGAAGCCAGCCAAGTAACAAGACTAAAGCCCAGTAAGAAAACACCTCAAGTGGAAAAGTCCTACTGCTGTTGAAATGTTAACATCAGGAAGAGTTACAGATCACGAATTTATTTCATCCTGACAAGCAACTGCTGTCAGAAAAACAAGGCAAAAAAAGCAGTTCTTTGACTGACTGAAGCTGACCTCTGTCAGTTACTTTGTTAGACAGAAAAAAGGTAAAATGTCACTGTGATCATAAATAGGCTTATAAATATCTCCTCCCCCTATTTTGGAATACTTGTTCAGATTCCAAATGTATGAATTAGTTCAGTAAAATGGAGTTATGCTGATTTGTCAGCAAAGTAGTCGATTACTATATTATGCAAAACTAGATTTGCTAGAGCAAATGTATGTGAATGTCTCTGGAGTTTCTCAAAAGATTAAACATTGCAGTCTGATGACAGCAGCTGGGGAGACAAGTCCAAATGCACGCACAGTATAGAGCCTCCACTCTGTTCAAAAACTTATGTCGCCGTATGGTGTAAGGAAGCAGGTCTGCATATACTTGCGCTGTTGTCTGAATGTGTGTCAACGGTTTGGCCAAGGCAGCCAAGTCCGGTGACAGAATACCCTTCTCTATTTCAACAGAAATAGGAGAAGGAAGAAAAGAATTTGTGAGACCTCTGAATGTTTTGGAAAACTGAAACAAACTTTAATAACACTACAAACAGAAATATATTAAATACAAAAGAAAACCCATGAGGTATTAAGGGTTTTGTATGGGATGGAGAGGCGAGGGTTACCCACGGGTCGGGAGCGAAAGCAGAACAAATGGCGGCAGTGATCAAAGATGGCGGTGGCCATGTGGTTTCTCATGGAGGTGGAACAAAGAACCCGTGGCTGTTACGAAATGTCCAGACACCGCATGTAAAAGCAGAATCTGCACAATCCTACCAGTCTGATCGTGGATTGAGACAAAGCAGAAGCAAAACCAGTGGAGGCGAAAAGCAGCCGGCAGCAGACAGCTCTGGCCATGCGGTGGAGAGAGGGGTCAGCCCCACCACGCGGCACACAGTCGGCTTTTCCGAAAGCGGCGGCTACTTGCCGAAAGTGGCAGGGGGCAGGCAGCTCTGGGCACGTGGCTGTTTCCACGGTGACGGCAGTTGGCTCTGAAAGCTGCGATGGTGGCGAGGGGGGTTCCTGGCGGCTAATCGCAGTGGCAGCAG
>NW_010429646.1:21971-22877 GCF_000710305.1 Buceros rhinoceros silvestris
GTAGGGGTCTCCGAAGCGGCGGCTGTGCCGAAAGCAGCAGGGGGCAGGCAGCCCCGAGGTTCCAGCGACAGGCAAGCACGCTGTGAGTAAGAGGCAGAGCTGAGCCGAGCAGGCAGGTCCGCTGCTGCAGGGTGCTGGCTGGAGTCCAGAGAGGGATGTTGCCCCGATGCTGTCTGGTGGGGAAAAGAGAGTGAGTCAAACGCACCTACGCCTTCTTAAAGGGAAAGCGGCATGAAACAAAAGCCCGCAAAAACTTTTAACCAATTAATGGCTGGAGTCCAGAGAGGGATGTTGCCCCGATGCTGTCTGGTGGGGAAAAGAGAGTGAGTCAAACGCACCTACGCCTTCTTAAAGGGAAAGCGGCATGAAACAAAAGCCCGCAAAAACTTTTAACCAATTAAATGCTGCAATAGACATACGTGGCAAGGAATACCATTGGTTAGTTTCAAACAAAACTTCTGAAACAAGTTTCCTTAAACGGTCACAGTATGGGAATATTTCCCCAGTCATACCTCAGCAGAACTCATCAAAGCTGTCGTCTCTGTATGGCAAAAAGAGTGAAAGAAAAGTGGAAAGCAATGGGAAGAGTGTCACTGAGTTCATCTGCATCACACCACACATGTCAACTCAGAGTCCAGAGTTCCAGGGGACTGGGTGAGGGGCACGGCCTTTTACCACTCCACAGAGGGTGCTACTGCCAACAGGAGAGGTTGAACCACTGAGGAGGGAATTAACCCCCACAGCATGTACAACCGAGAATTATACTGGGATCAGAACAGGCACCAGGTTAGGCTGATGGATCAGGTATGTGGGGAATTTTGCCAGAGTACCAAAAAAAAAAAAAAAAAAAAAAAAAAAAAAAAAAAAAAAATTTTAAAGGTAAAAAAATTTTTGGGTGTTAAAAAA
>NW_010429646.1:22888-34683 GCF_000710305.1 Buceros rhinoceros silvestris
GAGAATTTTACACAGAAACAAAAAAAAAAAAAAAAAAAAAAAAAAAAAAAAAAAAAAATTTTAAGGTTGCAAGAACTTTGTGGTGTTAGAAACCTAAAAATAGAGCATAAACAAACTCCGTTCAGAGTAAAGGTTGTCTTATTTGGAGATAATTTCGTAACATGCCTGTGGGGTGATTAACGTGCAATTGTTGTCAGGGTATGAAGGCCTCTGAGTTTTAACAATTTCCAAAGAAAATCTGATGTGCCAAAACAGTTACGAAATGTAGATGGTCTTTAACAACACGGTGTGAGTTTAAGACAAAAATATTTAAAACATCAATCAACATAAATGTCTTAATGGCATTTTTATTCTGAAAACTTTGTTTTCACAATTATTTTTGGTCATATACAGGCATATATGACTACAAAGAACTCCCAACAGACTGAGCAACTACCTCCTTATGCTACTGGAAAAAGAATAGGCTACTAATAAAGAAGCAAGGTTTAAGAACCGTGTTTGTCAGGAGCTTTACTAAATTTTAACCGTATGGCATAAGTCTTTCCAAATCAATTGCAGTTTTATATCAAGCCTTCTGGAAAACTAATATGGTACCTAAAATAAATAGAGGTATAGTCTGAGTCTCCAGTATGTTTCGCAGCATTAAAAGTAGAAACAAAACCTGAAACAATGAAAGATTTCTAGGTCTATTGTTTCTTTTGCTACATAGACCAGAGTAGTAAAATACTGCTTAATAAAAGCATTAAAATATATCCTGATATTTCTGGAAACCAAAGCCAAAATGTGTGGATATTTACTAGCTGTAAGTAAACCCTATACACATTAGATGCTTATATGGTACATTCTTTCTTTTCTGAATCTGGATTGGAACACTATATTTGGAATTAAAACAAAAATCCCACATCCAACAAACAGTCTAACTAAAGATGCCACCTTGGAAAAATACAGATTAAGTCTTACGCTCATACTTTGCTACACCTTCCTCAGTTTCTGGGTTAATTCAGGAATACTACCGTGGAGATAACAAGAAATAAAAAGAAGCATGCTCAGGTTATTATGTTCTACAGATCATGAATATTCTGGTTCCTGCCTTGATATATGCAGTGCTGAATACATACTTAAAGATGCAGCAACTCATGTGTTACCACTTTCCAATGTACAAAGGCACATTAAAGGAGCCAAGAAAAATCTGGAAAAACCTGGAACAGATTGATAAGAGCCAGCTTTGCATTGAAATTACTTTTTGTAAAACACTGTTCATATCTGTCTGCCTAGCTGTTATAAGCAATTAGTCTCAAAGGATAAATGATTTTATAATTTTAAGTTGCTCAAATTAATTTTATTGTATTACATAATTATATGTGGTTAATAGAAACTCTGCATGTGATTTATGCTTTACTCAAGGATCATGGTGTTACTTTTACACTTCTTTTCATGCAGGATCAATTTACACTGTTAAACTCGAAAGGGTAATATCCAGGAAGATGGGAAAGCATATCCACTTATTTGTCCCTCTTTTTCTTCCACTAAGCAACAGACCAAATGTATGAAATATAGAAGGAATACCTGATAATTTATCAGCTAAGAAAATTTGGTAAACAATTTTCCACTAGCTTGTTGAAAAAATTACTCAAGAAACAGAGACATATAAGCCAAAAACATGTTCTGTGGGATGACGAGGACGATGTATTTCTTTTCCCCTTCTCAGCAAAGTTCATCATACTTTGCAGCACTACTATCCCTCCAACAACCAATTGTAGCTGCTGTGGTCTCATGTGTGGCAGACAAAGGTAGTCAGCTGTTAACATGGGTTAACATTTTTTTGATCTGCTGAAGGACTTTGTGCTGAGGACCTACTTCTAGCACAACGCTTATAAAAGTGGAATTGATCCTGCTTAACATCATCGTGTTACCTATGATGGAGGGAAAGCTCAAGAAACTGAAAGCCCATTAATGTCTCTGTGTTGACTTACGTGCATACAAAGATGGTTTGCAATGAGGGGATATTTTAGTAAAAAATATATTGAAGGAAATAGGACTGGGTGCAGTCCAGGAGATACTGAAGAGAAATTCTAAATTTTAATGAATGAGTAAAATGAAATTATTTTCTTACTGGACTCTTTTTTAATTTACAGAATGCATGGTGTTATACACTTGAATAGTAAATTAGCAACTGGAGAGAAGATTCATTTTTTAAAAAGTAGAAAAGTAGAGAATGTTTCCATGATAGGTTCTGTTAGATATGTCAAGTATAATGACGTCCTAACTAAATTTTTAGAATATTTCTATTTTTTTTTTAAGATTAATTTTTCCTCTTTATAATTCGATGTCATATTTACTGGATAATAGGAAGTGTTAAAGTTCTAAGAAACACTGATTTTTTTTTTTTGCCTTTTTTTTTTTCTTTTTGCCTTTGTCTTCTATTATTATTAAAGATCTGAGTGGACTGAGAATTGATAGGGGTTTGGAAATCCCTTGAGTATTCAAGTGTTTAGGATATTATGCTTGTGTAGTATCCTGTTTAGAGCATTACCATTTAGAGGTTTCAAAAGGCTAGCATGTATCTGAGATGTTACCCAACTGTGCACATAAAAATGCTAACATGTAGTTTTGTGTGAGAGGAAAGGTCAACGGAAGAGTTGTGTTTCTTAAGTGATCAGTAGGCAAAGGGTATCTGAACAGAGGAATAGTAAATGGGAAAAAATGTTTTTGTGAAAGACCAAGAGAACAAAGGTTGTGCAAAGGGTGAAGAGGGACCATGGTTATCTCTGAGAATGAGAGAAGATGTATGGGTATATAACTGCTTAAAAACATAAAAATAGGCGGACATGGCATTCAAGGATGTTCACAGGGAGAAAAAAACCACTCATTTTCAGTTCGTATATCTTTCTGCAAACCTTTTCTCTGATTTTTTTATGATGACATGTAATGATGTTACATGGCCAATTATATGGTCTTGGGTCAATTTCCTTCAAATATTCACTGATGTTCTACGATTCTAGTAGGAGGAAGAAGTAATGTTTCAGGTATCCTTTAGTCTGGAATTCAAAATGAGAGCGGAAGGAGTAAAATTTTTATCTGAAAAAGCTGTTTTCACGAAATACAAACTGTATGAACAGAAGAGTAATTTTATGAGTGACAGCTACCCAGGACTGTCTTGTCTGACATGGCAAAAGCTGCAGAAGGAGATGTGTGAAGAGAGAAGACTGAAACATAAGGCCCTGTAAATGTCATAGTGGATATGTATCATACGTTCTGTTGAGAGAAATTAAAAGGTTAATGACAATCCCTGTTTACCAAAACAATACACTTTCTAATTTTTAAATGTTTTGTCAGCAAAGGGAAAACGATGGCTAGGGGAACATGGGGAGAAACATAAAACCCTCTGACATCTGTTCTGGTTTTTACTCATGAAATAAGCCCAGGAAGATGAAACGGATTTGAGAATGATTGCTGCATGTGCTATACTATGGCTCAACCTCAAGGGCACAATAAACCTAGAACAAGTGCTTAGAAACAGATCAAAGATCCAACGAATTATTTTGCATTTTTAACCTCTGACCAAAACGCCATATCCTGAATACTGTTGCTGTTAATTGGAGAGCTTTAAAGATAAGTAGCATACAGGGACAACCACTGCCATAGGAAAGTAAAACTGTGATTAATTATGGCATATTCCCTTGTCTATTCAGTATGTTTATGTAAAACTTTTTTATTCTTTCAGCAGTAATATTAGAACTTCCCCCTATTGAGTAATATTTAAATTCATACATATGCAAATTTAAAAATGTGCATCAATGTCTATGTGAGCTTATTTCAACCCACCTAAAAAAATTAAACGGAAACCGCAGTGAAGGTTCTTCAATTATATTTCTCACAGTATAATGACAAAACTAAAATTTATTTGTAGATCAGGGTCCATTTTGAATAGATCAGCAGTTAAGAAAATCCATTTTCAGTTTACAGATTGGTCTATGACAATGATATTCCTTTAAAGTTCATGGAAAAGTCAATGTGTTCTTTTCAGACTATCTTGAATAGTAAGATGGCTCTGGATCAGTTCTGATATTTGTTAAATATTGATGATCAAACAGTTTGCATAATTTTACACAAAATACTTTGAATTATGTCTATTCAGTTTGGCAACTTTTTTGTTATTTGCTAGTGTTTCAACAACTAGTTACTAAAACAATGTGAAATTAATTCAGCGGTATAGCATTAAAACAGGAAGAAAGCGTCATTGGATTTCAGTTCCATCAACTGAAAATGAAATTCATATCAATTCAACACATTTCAACAACTGAATACTACTGAATAGTGGATAAATGTATTTATTTGCATGCATAATTGTTTCCTGAACAATAACAGTGATGTTACTTTACACTTACGAAAATCATGGCATATGAATATGATTGAAGTAAACAATCTTTAGTAACTGAAATGAATAATCCTGTCATGTATTTTGTATATTTGACAGGCTGCATCTCTGACTAGTTTGCTCCTCTTTCCATTGGTTCAACCATATGTGCAGTGAAGTAGAACCATGAACTTAACATTCTCTAAAAAATTACAGGATGCATTCATAAGAATTTACCTTGGAGAAAGACAGTGTTCTGATCTACAGAAATCTTAAAATTACTCTATGATTTGTTTTAAAGAGAAATATAGAAAGGTAGAACAAGATTCTTTTAAAGTTAGTTGTGGTGTTCTTACCTGTTTTTCTTAAGTGAGAAGCACTTCAATTGTCACATCTTTGTATATGCTCCGTAGCTTTAGATCCAGAAGAAATTCTGGATCCGGTCATTAATATTTTTGAGTATTGAAATATGACCTCTATCTGTATTTTTTCTTTCCTCAACATTTCAATCTTATTTTTTACTATAAATGAGTGATGAACTTTTATACCTGTTCAGTCAGTCATGGCAACTATAAGTATTTTAGAATTTGCAGTCACATTGTGCAACAAAAAAAGACTAATAGTCAGTAACTGACCTTTATTCATTGCCTGTCATTGGCCAGCTGATGCCTTAGGATTTGTTTTAAGTGAAAAAGTCCTGCTTAAGAAAATGAATAACAGTTAAAATAATTATGTAAGGTATTTTTCTTTTTTTTTTAATGCAAGGTGATCATTTCATTAAAATGTAAATATGTCAACAGAAATTTAGATGACAGAGTATTAATGATTTAATTAACAGGATGAAACCTTCCTGAAAGCACAGAACACTAATGAGAAGGTCCAGTAATACCAAATCCAAGCACAGGAATTCAGTGGAGCAATACTGTCTTCAGTGAAAAAGTCTTCTCATACAATTATGAGTATGAATGTTTAATGGTTTATCTTTAGTAAATACATTCAAGTGAAAATAAAAGGCTGAATAAAATTGAAAGAAAGCTATCAACTGTATTACAATTTCAGGTTAGGCACTTTAGATTTACTTCAGTTTTCTAAATAAAGATTTGATATGTTCCATGAAAGACAAGCGCAATTTACTATTACATTGGTCTATTTAAACAGGTTTTGAGAGGGATAACTGTTCTCAGTAAAAAAGCAGGCACTTGTACTCTGTATAGAACATTAATGATTATGTGCCAAATACATCCAGCAAATTCATTTCTCTTCTGTTATTCCAATATAGTTGTTGTGTTCTACTTCAGAGTTGAATTTAGTTCTGTGCTTCAAGAATAATGGATAAAACTACAAAAGATGTTAACTCTCATACACCAATATTAGGCACATAAATTTAAAATGTATGTCCTCAAAACTTTTGTCCATTTGTCTTTTAATTCTAAAGTCACAAGCAAAGTGCTCACGGGCAAATATTCTAAACTTTTCTTTTGTAAAGTTAAAGCGTCTGTTCCTGGACATCTCTAGAACTGCTTAAGCATTCACATTGCTTAATGGTTTGGTTCTACAATATTCTCCTTGAAACTACCACTGAGGCTGCCTAACCTCATATAAACTTATGCCAAATATAACATTTTACTTCTAAAGAAGTAAACATGCAATGGTGTTTAAAAAAGGTTTGATCATTTTCTTTGTTTCATCACTTGAACCCATTCACAAAGCGATGTCAGCATGGCTAGGAAGGCCATGCATAGACTGAATTGGTTGTACCCACTGCAGCTTTCCATACTTCTGAAGTAAAGCATAAAGCTGTAGTTAAAGCTTTTCATAAAGCTTGTTTGCAGCCAGAAAGCTGCATATCTAAAGCTTCTGTATTATTTGCTACTATGGCTTTAGCGGACAGAAACAAGCAGGATTTAGCATTCAAGGATAACTCACAACTCAATGGTATTTCCACATCATGAGACTTTTCTGTATGATGTAATTTCTGCACTTCAGTTGTCTACTAGAATCTCTAGGTAACAGTTTTGTACAACTGAAGACTGAAGATGGGCAACTTTCCTGGTGTCATAACACCAACTTTCACTACTTTGTGCTGTTCCACTATTGTCTTTACCACATTATGATCCACAAATGAGTCCATCTCACTTGCAGGCTTGATTTATTAGAATAGCAGACTTCACAGAGTATCTTAGAAAAAACACAGTTATGTTGGACGTGCTTTGGACAGGAAGATGGATCAGAAATGCCCTCTTGAAGTTTCTTTCATGCCTATTCAATAGGCATATCCTATTCTATGTGCTTAGAACTGTCTTGCTGGATTGCACATCATGAAAGATGTAGGAGAAGTAGTTGTCTTTTTTTTTTTAATAGCTAGGGAGTTACATCAATAAGAGACGATACGGGAGTTCAAATTCTTGTTTGCTTGAAGAACCTGATTATTTCCTCTTACAGCATAGGATAATATGTTAAACATCATTGATAATGCATTCTGGACATTTAATTTTATCTTGTTAAAAATGAGACGGTCTTTTTAGTGGGTGGATCAAATATGCATTTTGCCTTTTCATGATTTTTCGAGTCTATTAGTAAAATAACATGAAACGAAACACAGATTTCATGTGGCTAGAGAGTTCTTTTCACATAAAAGACTACTGGATTAGTAAGGTTCCAAGTAAACCTGTGGGTGAAGACTTTTCTTTAGAAATAAAGGAATATATTTGGCATAAGTTTCTATGAGGTTAGGCAGCCTGAGTGGCAGTTTCAAGAGACTAAACCTGTGCAAGTGAGGCATGCCAAAAGACTGGTAGTGGGCTTTCTGAAGTACCCCTTCAGTTACTTTAGCAATACTAGTACATTGAAAGCTGCTCTATCTAGATGAGCCAAAAATCCTACTCTGTAGGAAAAACACATAATTTGTGCATTAGATCTGTATTTCCCTTTTGTAATTGTGAAGAACGAACATTGCCAGAGCTATGGCAAGTAAAGAATTTATTTACAATGTCAGTGAAGAATTCCATTCCTAGTCAATCCAAATCTCAATTCAGAATTTAAATCACATCCAATCCTATGAAAACATAATTCAGCCAGACCAGTGTTCAAGCACAGAATATTTTGTTTGGCTCTGGAGTATCATATTTACATAGTATACTTGAACACACAGAGACATGGAGAACATTTAAAAAGTAATAATCTTCCAATGATACCAAGATTCTTAAATAAACTATTGTGAGATAAATTGCTGCACACTTAGAGTAGTCTAAAATAAGAATATGTCCTCAGATATTGTATGGCTATTCTTTATAAAGTTACCACACAGCAGGATTGTTGGCTCACGGCTATTACTAGATTCTAGCAGTAATTGCTGATACATGTTGGTTCTGCTAGTGATGATGTCTTAATAGTAGTCATTACACTTATGTAAATTTTTTAGTTTTCTTTGATCAGCACTGAATAGAAAGAAATAATTTTTAAATTAACAGTAAGGCTTTAATGCATTTATGTTAGTTCACCAAAATTGTCACAGTAATGGGGTTTCTAAAGACAGCTCGTTTCTAACATGACTGTATTTCAGAAGAGTACTATTCCAATTGTTCAGCTCTCAATATGCAGGGATTATTATCTAATACATTTCAGCCAAATTGTAGAAAGAGTAAAATTTGCTGACACTTTTGAGACATTTCTATTCTCCAGTCTCTTGATTATAACAGTTTCTTCAAGGTAATTGCTCTGAAATACATTCTATAATCCTAACAGTTTTCAACTGTTGGCCAAAGATTGAATTAGGAACAAAAGCCTTGATCCTCAGAGGGTTCTCTGAGGTCTTGGACTTATGTAGTGCTGTTGCATTAGCAACTATACAGTAGTCATGTCTTTGACCTTAGTTTAATTGCAAAAGGTGGTCTGTCATAAGAACTCAGTATGAAATGTAAGTAAACGTCAACTGGCATATTAACAGGTTAATCTATTCATTACTATAATCATTGCAAAACAAACACAGCACTCGTTAATAAAACCCAAGTGTATGTGAAGACTGGGAAATCACTGCTGTTGTGTGACCCTTCCAGTAGGTACAGAGGCAGGCAAAGTTACAACCCTGGCAGAGAAAAAACAGGCAAATAGGGGAGAAAAATGAAACAAGCCAGAGGACTCCTGCTGTTCTGTAAGTAACAAAGTTTCTCAGTGATCAGTCCAGGGATGAATTTAATTCAATTTTTTAAAACAGGCACAGAAATATGAAGTTCTATTGAAAAATTATGCAAGCAAAATTGGAGGACACAGTAGATATAGGGGTCAAAACATCCTTATAGTCAGAAGTGAAGGATCTTGAGGAGGATGATTTGCACTTCAAACTAGTAAGTAGAGATGGGATGTAACTTCCTAGTATAAAGTGCAAATCATGCACTCATGGGGCAGACAAATGATTCCTAACCTTCAGGCAAGATGACCTGGTTTAACTTAAACAATAGTGTTTTAGCATCTCAATTATACCAAGATGGATTATAGTGGAACACTTTTTTGGGGAGAATTAACCTATGGGGATAGCAGCTAGTAGCTGGAGACTATCAGAGAGGCAGGAAGCGTTTCGTTGTCACAGACGGTCCCAGAAGAAGATGTATGTCCTCAGCCTTGGGAATACTGGTCAGAATTGAGGCTGTTACTTTATATTCCAGCTTAACCCAAATGTGAGAAGTCAACACTGATGCTCAAACTATCTTTATTATAAGAAGAAAAAATGATGATATTGCTGTGTGATTTTAAGAAAATTATTAAAATAAGAGGTGTAGATTCAATGTGGTTAGATTATTTCTGATAAATAAGTCCAGACAAAAAAATGCTGCTACTAAAAATAAAGAAAGAATAAATAGGACAATTCTGTAGAATTGAAACAGCCCATAATTCATAAAAGAGGTCATAGATTTTTAGTCTGTTTAGAGCTACCAAAAGAACAAAACAGTATCTATAAACTTAGGGGACTAAACACTAACCATGATTTGCTTGTGTTAATTTGTGCAAGCTTTATTTTCTAGCAATACTGAAATGGAATCAGAAGAGCTAAACTCATTTGCTATAATTCCACTTACTATGTTCTGCTATGCAAAATTAATGAACAAAATAACTAAATAAGGAGGCACTTTAAAGGAACTAAACAGCACATTTTTATCAAGAACCTTAAAGTGAGATAATGTAAATCCATACTGAGGAATATTTACAATGTGTGCAAACTATGTGGTAAAATGAAAGCATATTGCTATTTTGCACCAAATATTCTTGCTCAAAATACTGTGAACAATCACAAAAATGCACAGCAGCGAACATGGTGTGTTGTAATTGATTTTGCTTACAAATGCCTAGAAATAAAATGGAAAGTAAATTTTTAGTTAGGTAGTTCTGAAAAATCAAAGTGCTTGGATAGAATATCGGAGGAAGTAAATAATCACATTCATATGTGAAATGTGATAAGTACATTCATATAGTCCAAAATACCTCCTGAAAAATTGTACCAAAACCCCATAAAACCTGTTCCTAGGCATCCACAAGCTTTAAACACTTGGACTTTTCTAAAAATACTGTTCACTCACTGTAGAGAAAAACTCTTCATGTTTTTATGCAGCACATAATTTATATGGAATTGTAAAGTTACGATATTTTTTCCAAATGCAAATCTGATCTGCATACAAAATTACTGAAACATACCTTCAGATATTAGGGGTTTAACTCTTTCCACAAAAGCACACATTGAAATCATTCAGCCTTGGTTATGTTTTTTCCTCTGCTACTGTAAAGCAATTAACTTTTTTCAATTTATTCACATAAAAATGTAGCAGAACCCAGAAATGAAGACAGCAACTTTATTGAACAAAGAAGTAAGGGAGTAAAATGAAATAACTTTTGGGTACCTTGTTTCAGTGTGAGCAAAACTGTTTGTCAGAAAAATGCATGACGAAATGACTAAATGCCTGTAGATAGATAGCATCCTCGCTAAAGGAGTCCTGATTACGTAACTTCAAGCTGTGTTCAGTCTCTGAAACAGGTTACTGATGTCACTGAAACACAGGCCAAGTTGTTTTTTCCTTTTATTTTCCTTCCAAATAATCAGTGTCTCATTCGTATATTAATCCCACACATCTCAAAATTCAATTATGGTTAGTGTGATTAAGAAGGATAAAGTATTTGCAAGTCAAAATTATCGCATCTACCGTTCACTATCTATGCTTCCATTTATGCTACTCAGGTAGGTGGCTTCCTGGTATCTTTTAAAGAGTAAGAGAGAAGCAAATAAAGCATCAATACTTCTTTGTTCCTTTCTTTCAACCAAATGAGAAGCATTCTTAGTGACTGAAAATCGAACACGGATCTGTCACCTGTATGGAATGTAACTGGTCAAGGGTAAACCAGCATCTGGGAAAATTCCTAGTCACCTTCACTTTGCCTTAGTTTGCATCTCTATAAAAATTCCATTAAGAAAGAATTGTAAGTAAGAATTTTGCTGAATTCTGAGCTTCATCATCTGACTTTATAAAGCCTTATATGAGTATTACTCCAAAGATACTGTAGTTACTCAAACAAAGATTAGGAACATGTAAGATACCTGGTTAAGCTGGTTAATATTCCCACAAATGGGCTGGACAAATATTGAATTACTAATGAACTGTGACAACACAGGTTTCGTTGAAAAAGCATTATTCCTTATTGTCCACGGAAATCTCTAAGACTTGTGGGTATGCAAAACCTAGCAGCCACAAAGAAGAATGCAAAGTGGTGAATAAAGTCCTTTTTTTTTTTTAGGTTATCAAACTGTTTCTCTCACACATAATGAGTGCTACATAAAGATCCATTTAACAACAATATCACTGAGCCCTATTTTACAGATCTTTCTGTGACTGATAAATAATGTTTCATGATTGAGGAAAGATCCATAAAAGAAACCTAATTTTAAGCAGTATCTAATAATGTAGAGTTTCACAGTCTGTTCGGATTAATTTCCTAGAGTGTTGCTTCTTCGTCAGTCTTTCTCTGTAAGCCTGTTTAAAACGCTAATATACTTAATGCCTATTTGCAATACCTAAGAACATACTGATTTCCTCAAGACTCTTAAACATTTTATAACACTAAATATGACTACTACTGTCATTTACTTTGAAATTCTATGTATGCCCCCTTCGGAAACAGAAATCCAGAATTTTGCTTAGTAATGAAGCAGGTTCTATGTCAGAAAGCCTTTTTGATCAAATGGCTCTGATTTAATTTTGAAATATTAGGTTCACTTGTAGAAAGAATAGCGACACATAAGTTTAGTGTGGATAACTGATTGCTTATCAAATTTGTTCTAATTAGACATTTTTGTATTATAGGATTAAAGTAGTCACTGCTGGGACACTGCACAAGCAGCATGTGTATTTCATAAGTTGATTCTGTAAAAGCAATTTCACATTTTTTCACACTCTTT
>NW_010429646.1:34776-60762 GCF_000710305.1 Buceros rhinoceros silvestris
TTCTCCAGCGTACACAGGATTAAGTACAGTACTAAAAATAGTCAATGTCACTAGAATGAAGCTGGGACACTTTTGACTCTAGTTAACTTTGAACCTGATACTTTGCATATTTCTGTACCTTCTGCAAACTCTCTGTGACTATGAATTTGCTCATTTTTTCAAGAACAGGAATTGCAATTCACACACCTTTTGTTTAAAAGCAGTAATTTACAGAACTGTGCACTATAATTCCCACTGGGAGGGGCGGCGGGGGAGGTGAGGAGGAATAATCTGTCTTTCCTTTTGTCTGGGTACTAGACAAAATTGCTTTGCACTTGAGGTTTTGGTTGTGTGCTGAAGATAAAGCATGCTTTATTTGCAGTCGTGTCCTCGTTCTGAAGGCATGGCTAAAGACAAAGGCTCTAGTGCTGACCAGGGTGAAACTTTTAAATCCTGAGGAGAATCTGGTGCACTTTAAAACATTTTTGTTCTGAGTTTATTTTTGCCAGAGAAAGCTGGTTCTTTTTAGTGGTATCTATATGCGAAAAGTAATCTTCCAGTATATGATGCCAGAAGGCTGATGTATTTAACATCTATCTTTGCTCTTCCATGCACTTCAAAAATATGTGAAATTGATGTAAGGCCTAATAGTTATCTACACCAAAATGACTGTCCAGAAGGAAAGGTGGAGGGAAGGCTTGATCTTTGAAGAATGTTAACAACTGCATGAACAAGGAAAGGGTGAATTATTTTTCATGTATGTTCTGGAAAAAGCTAGAAAGGTTTGCAGAGAATTCAAGAATTTTATTAAAAAAAATTATAAACTTCTGGGTTCTAAGAGGCTGAAGAGAACAGTTTAGCTGAAGGAACCCAATCCTAAAAGTCATATCACAGTAAAATACAGACTGAGGAAAGAAGGATAGATGACTTCAGAATATCTTATTTGCCTTCTGTTTTTTTTAGTTTGGGGGCTTTTTTAGAGTCTGAGATACCAAGGCATGATATTATTTTAAAGGTACATAGTCCAGTTGGAAAAGAAATTCTAAGGAAGAGGACAAGAAGGAGGAAGAGCAGCATAGAGAAATTTTTGTGAGAAACTAGAAAAACAAAGAATCATGGTGTTACATTGATGGAGGAGAAAAATACGAAAAATCTGATCAGTTAGTTTTTCTGGGAATGTTAGAAACGCCTAATTCCTAGAAGAAGAAAAAGTGTAGAGGAAGATAAATTTTAAAAGAAAAGAAAGAAATCAAGCAGTGATTTATGCAAGTCACAAAAGCTGTGTACAACTTGAAGCTATGGCATACTCAAGTAATAATTTCTTACATGTAATAACAAGACATATATCTCGCTGACCTGTGTTGTATAGTAACATTCCCAGCCTGAATCATTTGCCTAGAGATTGTTACCTACATCTCAAAACAGTCTGATCCTTAGCTGAGGGACACACATTATATGCTATCATAAACGTAAAAGGACCCCAAACCCTCAAAAATTTTAAATTACAGAAGCAGACACCTAATAAAGGAGGAGAAGCAGAATCAAACCATGAGTTGAATTCATCTTGGTTCAATAAGGTACCAAGACACATTAGTAATTGCTCTTGCACTAATAAAGGGTCAGTAATTGTTAAAATGTAATATAAAATGAGTTCACTGAGGTGATTTCTGAAGAATTACTTCGAATTACTACAGAGAAGAATCGTGCATATTCAGTTTCTATGTATCAGCTGAGGTGTAGTAAAATATTACAGATAACATGATTATAAATGGTGGTCTAATATATGGCATAAGAGTTCTGTTGTGCTGTGTTTTGCACAACCAGTAAAGAAAACGGTTGCTGTTTTGGCTCCGGTGTAGAATGCCAGATCCAGTATGACTGCCAAATCGTGATGCATTGAAGCCTACTTAGCTTATACTGTATGAAGTCTTAGTGAAGTCAAGGTGACTCTGCATGAGATAAAGTACTGCTAGTGATGAATAAGGTCATCACAGTTAACTGCTTATCCACGTCACTTTAAAAATAATTCACTTATTATTAGAAAGTAACAAGATCACATCAACCTCAATGAATCCGACATTTGTGCTGAAGAAAATAACAGTAATTGGATACTAACTTTTGCTGCAAAGAAGATACTGCTTAAATATTCATTCCATGTTATGGAGATACAACAAATTGAATCAGTTGATTTTACTGAGAACAACTAAAACAGAAATGGAAAAGATACATTAGCGTAACAGGAATATTCTTCAGTCCAATAAAAATCATAAATAGCTGGAAAAGGAGAAAAAACCCAAAGTACTAAATAAAGTGGTAAATGAACCATATACAAGAAATGAAACACGTGTAATAAAATAACATGTTGACAAAGAAGGATTAAATGCCTTAATTAAGAACTGCTGGAGTTATTAATTCAAACAGCGTACAGTTTACCTACCAATTGGAAACCTGGCAGGATTTATGAAGTACAATTTTCTATTAAAAACAGTCTGAGGAAGCATCAGGAAAAAATGCAGAGAATGCACATTTTGGATCTGCATAATGACATCCACCACATCCCTGTAGGGATACTAGAAAGAGATGTTTGTGTACCAGTCTCATTTGGCTGATAACACTTTTCATCAGAAAAGATGAAACAAATGTGACTTTCAGAATTTAATCATGAAGGACAAGGACGCTGGGTAACAGCAACCGCTTTAAATGTCTCAGGAACTTGCACTGTAAATGTGCATGTTATCAACTTGAAGGCAGACCCACACACTTCAAGGCAAACTGCCCAGATTATTTTAGCTCTTGAAGTAGGAAGGACACATAGTACTTTAGATGTATTATGCAGGTTACAAAAGAGAGGCATATTCTCAGCATCGCATAAATATGAAACAGCCTGAGGTGAAAAAGAGCTGTAACCAGAGGCCATTAGACTGCTTTTAGTTGGATAAATAACTCTCAACAGCATAGCAAATATGTGGCATTTCAACCAAAGGTACAATGTTGCCTTTGTAATATGCCTGTAAAAAAAAACCAACCCAAAACATTTAGAAAACAGAATGATGATATGATGGCAACTGATACTGGACACAAGAAATCACTTCTAAAATACTTCCTAAATTAGAGAATATGGTTTTGCAATTGAAAGATACAAGTGTATTTGCATGCTGGGTAAAGTCAGAGAAAAATTATGAAGGTCTTACTAGGAAAAACAAAAACCATTCAATGACTCAGAAAAATTGATTTAAAAAATGACATAGAAACAAAGAATAATATTGATCTCTTAATACCCTGCTGGAATACATATTATAATGCACCAATTTATTAGAAGGGCCAAAAAAAGCATTTGCATTTTTAGACTTGTAGCTAAATAGAAAAAGAAAAAAGACTTACAACTGATTGCTCTATTCTGTTGGGAAAAAAATCCCTGACTTGAAAATTTTATTGAAGTAATTATACTGGCAGTTGGATTACATTCAGCAAAATAAATCAGAGTAAAGCATGGTCAAATACGTATGTAAGAAAAAAGTATTTCTTCATGAGGGGTATACTTTCTCCTGTACAGCTATGCAGTCAGAGGTGGCTATAAAAGGGACCATAGGCAAAGTGCATATACATTGAATTCACATACATCCATGCTGTTATCAGCATGGTTTTCTCTCATGTTTTCCTCGCTTAGGCCAGTTCTTACAGACATTTACTCATCTGCTTGGTCAATTTGAACTGTTACTTCCACATGAAGTGAATTATTCTTATATGTCCATAATTAGGAACTATAATTAATATCTTCCTGAAATGGAAGGCATTTATCCCATCATTGAGACTGTAAATTGTACAGTTAGATCTGGATCCCAGAACTGATCTACAACCTCACCTATTTCTTCACCCTGTCTTTGACAGAATGTTTTGATATTTGGTTTATAGTTAATTCATAATTACACATTTTTATTTCTTTCTGTTTTATGATAACATTAGAGTGCTCAGGAAAAAATATATCCTAAAAGATAAATTTGACAGATTCAGGGTTTTTTCCCCTTCCTTCCTCCTTCCCTTCCTGTTTCTCAAAGGAAAATCTGTATTCACAGCACTTCAGGACTAATACTGAACACTTGACAGGTTCAGATAAAAAGGGCTGATTGCTTTTCTCAAACTTAACAGTTTTTGCCTTCATACTTACTACTACTGAAAATATAGAACACACTGAATAAACCAAACATACGATTAAAAATTAAATGTTGAAATGATGGGCAGAATGTATAAACAACACTAAATAAATTAGTTGGATATGTCTCATTGATTTTCAATATGAAAGTACTAATTCCAGTATATACCTTTAATCTCTGATAATATCAGACCATACTTGGTGGAAACTCAGAAATCTTATGAAGATAGAAAACTTGGTCTCTGTAATGCTTAACTAGAAATCAGCCATTTTACTTCCATGGATTGAGCTTTTATCTGCAACATTGCAGTGTTTTTGTTTCCCAGAGTAGCTTACATAGAGAGTTATAAAAAAAAATTGCCATTGAACAGAGGTCAGTACAGAGTTATTTAGGAAAAGAATAACAGAAGCAGGACAGTACAAAGATACCTTTTACCTAGTGTGGTGTCTAGCCTTCTAGAAGTCAGCACTGTATCTGGACTATCATTAAGCATTTAGCAATGAATTCATCTTTTAAAACTCCCACTGTGTAGTTTCAACAGATGCCCCCTAGCACATTACGAAAAGGAGTGAATACTTGGCTCTGCTCACTCCACAGAATCATAGAATCATGGAATGCTTTGGGTTGAAATTGATCTTCAAAGGTCATTTAGTTTAACTCTCCTGCAGTGGGGAGGGATATCTACAACTAGATCAGGTTGCCCAGAGCCCTGTCCAACTTGACCTTGAATGTTTTCAAGGAGGGGGCAACGTGGGCCAGTGTTTTACCCCCCTCGTGGTAAAAAATTTATTCCTTACGCCTAGTCTAAATCTCTCCTCTTTTAGCTTAGGACCATTATCCCTTGTCCTGACACAATAGGCCCTGCTAAAAAACCTGTCCCTAGCTTTCTTAGAGGACCCCTTTAAGTACTAAAAGGCCACAAGAAGGTCTCCCCAGAGCCTTCTCTTCTGTAGGCTGAACAACCAACTCTCTCAGCCTGTCTTCATAGCAGAGGTGCTCCGTGCCTCTGATCCCACTCCAGGATGTTCTCCAGAGCTGCACACACTACTCCAGGAGAGTACACCAGAGCAGAGGAAGAGAATCACCTCCATTGTCCTGCTGGCCGTGCTTCTTTTGATGGAGCCCGAGATACAATTGACGTTCTGGGCTGTGAGTGCACACTGCCAGCTCATGTCCAGCCTTTCATCCACCGGTACCCTTAAGCCCTTCTCTGCAGAGCTGCTCTCAATCTCACTATCCCTCAGCCTGTGTTGCTTCTGAGGACTGCCCCTACCCAGGTGCAGGACCTTGCACTTGGTCTTGTTGAGCTTCATTAGGTTCACACATGCCCATTACTCCAGCTTATCCAGGGCCCTCTGAGAGGCATCCCATTCCTCTGGCTTGTCAACTGCACCACTCAGATTGGTGTCATCTACAAACTTGCTGAGGGTGCACTCAATCCTACTGTCTATGACATAGATGATGATATTAAACAGCAGTGGTCCTAGTACGGACCTCTGAGAGACACCACTTGTCACCGATCTTCACACGGACATCGAGCCATTGACCGCTACCTTCTGGATGGGAGAAACCAAACAATTCCCTATCCACTAATCAGTCCACCTATAAAATCCATATCTCTCCAATTTAGAGAAAAGGATCACAGAATCATTTGGTTGGAAGAGACCATTAATATCATCAAATCCAACTGTTCATGTCGTACTATGAGAGTCCTAAATAATGTCCCTCAGTGAGGATGTTGTGAGGAACCATGTCAAAGGCCTTACAGAAACCCAGACAGATGACATCGAGCCATTGACCGCTACCTTCTGGATGTGAGCAACCAAACAATTCCCTATCCACTAATCAGTCCACCTATAAAATCCATATCTCTCCAATTTAGAGAAAAGGATCACAGAATCATTTGGTTGGAAGAGACCATTAATATCATCAAATCCAACTGTTAATGCGGTACTCTGAGAGCCCTAACTGAGCAACCAAACAATTCCCTATCCACTAATCAGTCCACCTATAAAATCCATATCTCTCCAATTTAGAGAAAAGGATCACAGAATCATTTGGTTGGAAGAGACCATTAATATCATCAAATCCAACTGTTCATGTCGTACTATGAGAGTCCTAAATAATGTCCCTCAGTGAGGATGTTGTGAGGAACCATGTCAAAGGCCTTACAGAAACCCAGACAGATGACATCCATAGCTCTTCTCCTGTCCACTGATGCAGTCACTCCACCATAGAAGCCCATAGGTTGGTCAGGCAAGACTTGCCTGTGGTGAAACCATACTGGCTGTCTCAAATTACCTTCCTGTCCTCCATGTGCTTTAGAAGAGCTTCCAGGAGGATTTGTGCCATGATCTTCCCAGGCACAGAGGTGAGGCTGACAGGGTTGTCAGATACCAGGGTCCTCCTTTCTACCCTTTTTAAAAATGGGTGAAATGTTTCTCTTCTTCCAGTCACCAGGGACTTCACGTGACTGTCAGGACTTTTCAAATAGCATGGAGAGGGACTTACCAACTACACCAGCCAGTTCCCTCAGGATAATGGGTTGCATCTCATCAGGTTTCATAGACTTTTGCATGTTCATGTTCCTCAGGTGGTCATGAACTTGATCTTCTCTTACAGTGGGAGGGACTTTGCCCCTAGACCCTGTCTTGCGGTCAATCCACTTGAGGGGTGTGAGAAGAGAGGCTGTCAGTGAAGACTGAGGCAAAAATGTGGTTGAGAACTTCCTCCTGGTCTGTTGTTGCCAGTATGCCAGTCTTGATTATCAAGGGAGGGTTTGCTGTCTTGAACCTTCATTTTCTGCTTGATATACCTGTAGAAGCCCTTCTTATTATTCTTTGCATTGCTTGCAAGTTCAGCTCCAGCCTCCCTTTGGCCTTCCTGACCACATCGCTACACAACTACACAGTATCCCTATCCTCTTCCCAGGAACTGCCTGTGCAGTTCCTTCCTGCCCTTTAATTTGACCAGCAGGTCTTGATTCAGCCATGCCAGTCTCTTGCCCTCCTTGTCTGTGGATTGAGAGCTCTTGTGCTCTGTCGAAAGCATCCTTGAAGATCTGCCAGGTCTGTTCTGATGCCTTGTCTCTGAGGGCCATTTCCCAGGGGCTCTTACTGACTAGCTCCTGGAAGAACTGGAATTATTTTTTCCTAAAATTCAAGGTCCTGAATATACTGTTTGCCTGATCCATCTCCCTCAGGACTCTGAAATCCACCAGTGTGTGATCACTGCAGCCCAGGCTGCCTCCAATCTTGTCATCAGTTATTAGCTCACTTGCATTGGTGATCATCAGTTCTGGTATCACCCCACCCTCTGGTGGGGCTGTCTATTACTTGCCTTAAGAAGCTCTCCTCAATGCACTTTAGTGCTCTCCTGGATTTCCGGCAGCTCACTGTGCTACTTTTCCAGAGATGTAGGGGTAGTTGAAATCCCCCAGCAGGACAAGACCCTGCAAGGGTGAAGCCTCCTGTAACTGGAGTAAGAAGACTTAATTAGTACTCCAATACGGTTAATGAGCCTGTATCTTCTCTCCCTCAGCTTGATTGTTTCTCAAAATGGCTAATCAATTAGGGTTTTTAATGTGAGGATTTTCTTTTCTCTTGGAAACCACTGCATATCTCTAATCATCCTTGTCTCTCTCCTTAATAGCATTTCTAATTCTACCACATCTTGTTTGCAACGGAGTAAATAAAATTAAAGAGCTAAAGGTGCAATGTGTAAGAGCATAAAGGTGTTTTCTGCATCCATTTCTAAGTAATTCTTATAACTTTTTAAAGTATTCTGGAGGATTGATGTGATTTTAAAGAAACTACAGAAAATAATTTCTTGAAGTTAAATGTTCTTATTTATAATGGAGAGCTTTTAAAATAACATTTCTAAAAGTATGCAGTTATATTTTACCTTACCTCTAACTTACCGACAATTTATACTTACTGTTTAGTATACATACTTAGAAGTTAATTTTTAGTGGACTGTTTCCAAAATTCTAGTAATTTTTCAAGCTGTGCTTTTTATTATTTTTCAATCTTTTCTATGATTTCTCTTGTCTTCTTTAGTCAGAAAGTGTAACTCAGTTTTACACTCTACTTATGGTAATCTTTCACAACTACTGCTTCCAGTGAGAGAGTCGTCTGTAAATTCTGTAATTCAGATTAACTTGCTGCAGAAACTGGGAGAGTAATACGGAGGTAAATATTATGCAGAAATCACATGACAATTCTTCTATCCTGGTTATCTGAGATTGTTCAGCCTGTAGAAGAGAAGGCTCAGGGGGACTTTTGTCAACGTGTATAAATACCTGATGGAAAGAGTAAAGAAGGCGATGCCAGACTCTTCTCAGTGTTACCTGGTGGCATGAGAAGAGGCCATGGGTACAAACTGGAAGATGAGAAAATCTGAGAGAAAACATTGTGAGGGTAGTTGAATACCTGACCAGATTTCACAGAAAGGTTGCAGAGTCTTTGTCTTTCAAGTTATTCAAAACCTAACTGGACATGATCCTGAGCAACCTCCTCTGGCTGATCCTGTTTTAAGGAGGGTGTTTTGTTAGATGGCCTCCAGTGGTGCCTTCCAACCTCAGCAGATTTATGATTTTGTGATTCGCTTACTCAAAGGTGAGAAGACTTAAAATATCCACAAAAAATGCTGGACTACAGAATCACAAATGGTAATAAGTGCACTAAAGAAAGTAAAGCTTATGCTAGCTTTTGGATCTATGCCTGGGAATAGAATAGAATAACACGATCAAAATAGAACTCTAATCTGCACCCCTAAATATGCTTCTTGGGCAGACATATATCTGCTGGTATAACTATATATATTACCAAAGAAAATACAGTTTGAAAAATACTAAAAATGCTAAAATATGTTTGAAATTAATATATAGTAGTGCTGCACCCAAAGGATTATTTCTGTCATTTGACTTTAAATGTAAAAAAACCCAATGTTGTACTAAAATTATAACTGATTTCCTTTTCACTTACCTACAGGAAAATAATCTCAAGGTAAAAACATATAGCTCTTTAGAAAGTTGGAAGAAGTAATCTGCTTGAAGTAAAAAAAAAAAGTGTAAGCACATGCAATGGACTCCTAATATAATCAGTTCAAAGTAGATGAAAATCTAAATAGCTGAAGAAAGGCTAATGATGCGTATATTCTGTATTAGACACCTCAGGAGGCCCATCTGAGTCATGGAGTTTTCCTGCTCATACTGTATTTTCCTGCTCATTACTGGCTGTAATAGTAATGGAAAATTTAATTAAGAACTGTTAGATCATGTATATCTTTCATGTATAACCTGCTGGAGTTTTAAATTCTCCTTTTAACAAGGGAATGATCTACAGTAACTCGGTAACATACCTAGGGTTTCAGCTCTTCTTCCTATGTTGCAGATCTTCATTACAGCACTTAGATCCTCTAACTATTTCTGCAAGTTTCCTTTCTTTGAATTCCTCTGATAGGAACCCTAAACCAGTGCTTCCCAGTATAATTTCCTTGAGGCCACTGAAAAAAAAGACCATGAATGCATAAAAAGGGCATTAGTTGTCCCTTAAAAAGAAAAAAAAAAAAAACCAAACCAACAAAACCCCTTTATTTATATATCAACATATTGTAAAAATGAAAAAAAGTAGAAATCAGAAAATACATGGAAGTGTAACTGTGGAATAACACTATCTGGGTTTGTTTATTATTTCCTGTGAAGCTTGTCAAGGTAATATCTTATTTTCTGCAATAATCTCAAATTATGATTAGATGCTGTATATGCAGAACAAGAGACAGGCTTTTTGTCCTAGACTTCACAGTCAGACAAGAGGAAAAGGTTTTGTTTCTGTTTTAAAGAGCAATTAGGTGGCTTGCCATTGGAGGACTTTTTGATCATACACAAATTGGATTCAGATTTTCTGAATCTCTGTTCTGTTCTTGATACACTCTTGTTTCTTTGTAAACTTTTTCCCAAGATACATAGAGGAACAACGAATATTTATAGTTTAGCAAATAAAGAGGGGAAAAAAACATTTAGGTTTTTAAACACAGACTTTATGACAGTTTTCTGATAAGGCATGATAACAAGAATAATGCTCCTAATTTAATATCAAAAAACTACTAGTATTAAGAAATATCCTTAATTAAGAAGGGCATTCTTAATACAATAGTAACTATAATTACTATGTGTAGAAAATCCAATATTTTTTAATATAATGGTGTACATAAAAGACAAAACTGTGTCTTCTGTCTTAATCATGGACCAACAATGAAAATTAAAATAAACTTCACAAATAAAATTAAAAGAGTTTGACTGAAACACCTTGGCAACTGCAAACAGTATAATGAAGAATTACGCCTTTAGAATATAAGTGGTGCAATTATAAGACTCTCAGAATTATCTTAAAATGATACATTTGTTTGTTCTGTTACATAGTGAAAAGAATAAAAAGGAAATGCATTCAGCTAACATCATTATCCCATATTGAATTCTTTTTCCTTTTAAAAGACAATTGAAAATAAGGACAGACATCCCTCTGGGCAGTTTTAAAACACTGTGGCATCTGAAATAAGTTAGTGAACATCACTAGAAAAATGATAGGAAATAAAACGTGCAGATTTTTTGTAATAAAATGACACAGTGGGTTGCTATCAAAATCAAACATCAGTCAAAGTAATAGTCTTGTCAGAATTATGACTGGAATTGGACAAGGACTACTGATGATAACAACAGACTTGGATTAAAGGTGAAAAAAAATGAAGATCTTGAGGGACTTGGTCTATGCAATCAATTTTAAACAATTCAGTAATAGAAGTATTACATTAGAGGATACTAAAAAAAATAACGTTTATCCTTTTTGTCCTTGAAAGCAACAAAAGATGATTTGAATAGGTTTCTCTGGGACAGAATCATACCACAGCTGTGGTATGTAAACTGTCAGCAGGTTTGACTTAGCTGGGAGCTTAAGTGGGAGGGGCAAAAGCCAGGGCAGATGACCCGAGTTGGCTCACAAGTGTATCCCAGACCATAAACATCTCACTCATTATAAAGGCAGAAGTTTGCTGAGGAGATGGGTTCTTCCTGACTCAGTCATTAGGTCAATGAGCAACTGCTGTAGTACAATCCCAGATATTGGTTAAATGTAGACTGTGCCCATGTAGAAAATGATTGAATTAGTAATGGGAGTTATTGTATTGTCTGTTTACCTAGTTTTTAAGTGTTAGCTCATACATGTGAAACTACAGGATAAAGGAAAGAAAACAACAGAACACAATAACCAGACAGAGCTTTGTTTTATTAAGAAATGTAACAGGAGACTGCTTTCTTAGGAAAGCAACAGCTTTAAGGCTAAAATCAAAGTTCAATTTGGATCAGGTGAATTAGGAGTAATGTCATCAGACTATGGCTATTTTCTCTTTCCTACTTTTTATCTGAAAGAAGAATGTATACATACATTTTTACTCAAGCCAGAAACTATCACTTTCAATCAATCAAAACTCAGACTTATCAACAAAATGACAAGTAGCAAAATTTTCCTAAAGGAAGATTTTCTTCGGCATCCTTTTGAGTATTTTTGAAACCACTCTAATTATCAGTTCATGTCATTTGCTCATTAAGAGCGAAGCTCTGAACTTTACAGATATTACGAAGATTGGAGGATAATTCTTATTCCCCTCTTCATTAGGGCTGCAAATGGAACTACCCCAGACTAGAGGACTGCACAGCAAGCTTATGCTGGCTTATGGGTATAACACATCTTAGAAAGTCTGCCTTTTAATTTTTAAAGTGCTTTTTAAATTATGGCAAAAAATTATATCTTTGCTATTTAGAGCAAGTTTTTGAAATGTGGCCTGAAGACAACTGTGAGATAAAATAAAAGCTGCAACTTTTTCTTCCGATATTCAGTTTAGGTTTGGGTGACATGTAGTACAGAATTAATGTCAGTTACACTTTTGGCAAAGTTCTGATCACTTGTTAGGATAACATTCAAGGAACAATATGTATCAAGACGTAGTCTACAAACTATCTGAAAGTAACGGCAGTTGGTAGCACTGGTTAGGTTTTATTCTATTAATTTTTATTTTGTTAACAAAAAATGATTTCTCAAACCTGAAATGCTGATTTAAAAATCTTGAAGCTCAATGACCTCTGTGCCAGAAGTCTTTTCAGGTATTCTGTGTGAGAGCTATTGGTTTTACTGAGGAATGAGGATGGAAAATTAATGCATTTTAAAACATCTCTCCAAAAGTAATGCCTCCTATTGATGATGTATTTCCATGGAAACTACAACGGATACAAAGAGCACAATAACACTATTTGACAGAGCACATTCTCAGCCTCAAAACACTAATTTTTCAACACAGTCACTCACAATGGCTATGCATTTGCACCAGCAAGGAACAAGAGCCTGGGTGCTGCATTTGTAAAAATCCACACCAGCGGAGGTGACCCACCATCACTGTCACCACTGCTGGAATGCACCACCCACCACCCACCGTTTGGTCTCTGTAAATATTCAGCAGCATCGATGAATGTCAGTGGGTGCAATTTTTTCCTCATGGAGGAATTCAGTTACATCCCTTTTCTTCATATGCACTGCCATGTCAGACACCGTGTTGTCAGATGGCCCCTCTGCTGCCATCTGCCACACAGCAACATTTAACGGGATATTGGCAGGAAGGTTCAACCTCTACCACCAGACCACCAACATCCGCCTCTGACGTCATGGGCCAACACAGTAAAATAGGATGCGTGACTTTTGGAGCAGCCCTCATAGGTATAAAAGGAACAGGTATCAATGATTTTTTTTTTTTCATTTAGAAGACAAATGTCATTTCCAAGAAAAAAATGAGACATGGGAATAGAAGTCTGATATGATAGGAAGTTCTTCCTTTACTTAACAAATTTTGAGAACTGGTAGGTCTTCAAATTAACAACAACAGAAATTTTCTACACATCAGTGAAACTTGCGTTGCGCTAGTATAGTGAAGATAGCTAACAAGTTTTTCATTTGTGTACCTGAGAAAAAAAAAGCCATTAGATAATAATATTTTGCCTTAAATACTTGATTTTTGTCAGGTACAATAATGTTTTGAAATTTAACTTTGAATTAACTAAAAAGTAGGTGCTGGCATAAATGTTGTTTGGTGTGTTACTGCTTGGCACTGAGGCGGGACCAACCATGGGACAATTTCTCCAATCAGCCTCTTCCCCATCCCAGGGGATAAGGGTCAAGGAGAGATAAGAAGAAAGTGTAAGCGAGGCCTCAGTTACGTTTAGGAAACTAAAACAGTTTTAGTAACAAGAGAACAGTATTATATACAAACTGAACAAGATATTAACAAGTTTATACAGGATCAGGGGTCTGGTGCAGCAGGTAAAAGGACCAAACGCGATAGAAGAGAAAAAAACACCAGTCTGTGACAGCTGATGGCACGCGGCGCAGACAGGGGTCGGGGCTCTCTGCCTGGAACAAGCGGTGGCTGGAACATGCAGCAGCGGCTGGGAAGATGGTGGCGAAGAGCGGCGTGGTGTCCCCCTGGGGCAGGAGCGAGGAGGAGCAGGCAGCAGCAGCTCGAACAATGGCAGCGCTGATGGGTGAATTCCTTGCGGGACAGAAGGAGGAGGGGCCAGTGGCTCGCCTCCCATGGCAGGCACAAAGACGCTTCCCGCGGCTTCCCTTCCTGTCCCCCAGCTCTTAAATTAACAGTAGCCTGCCAAAAGTTCCCCAGCCTGTCAGATGCAGCGATGTGCACGGGGAGGAATACTGTAATTGGCTTGCTTATGTGTCCATCAAAGCGAACCAAGCTGTATTTCTCTCAAGCCAGGACATGTTGCCATGCAAATCCTGCATTTATATCCTGCACGATGTCATAAATCCATTTATGCTTCTAATCTAACGAGATATAGCCATCTCTTTTCCCACTTTCTACCACCTTCATCTCCAAACTGGAACCCATATATTCCTGATGGCAACCAGACAACCTCAGCACGTGTGTTGGAGACATCCGTTTGTAACAAAGAAGCTGCAAATGACATCTCGTATTAACATTTGATGTTTCCACACATTATTCTTTTCTTTCTTACTTGTGACCTGGAACAAGAGGAAAGCATGAGAGAGGAAGGGAAAAAAAAACCAAATCAAACAGACTCTACACAATTGGTGGAGATACTGCAAGTAGTTAATTCATATGCAAAATTACAGAGGCTGTAAAAAATTAACATAGGCTTTTCTGTCATTGCACATTTTTCTTTCACATTTCTCTACTCAGCTGCATCCAGACATGAGGTAGGCATTTTGTATTCTACACATGGACTATTTCAGGGAGCAAAAATCCTTCTCAGAGTTGGTATTTCACATTTGTATATTATGGCTTTAATATTGACTTCTTTTTGACAGTTGCAAAGGTGATTGCACTTGCAAGAATTCTTTCTTAAAGAATTACTGAAACCCTACTGAATTCGGGCTCTTCAGAAGAAAACATGCCTTTGCAGCAGAACAGGTCTGAAGTCCTAGATTGCAGTTAAATATTTTTTCTCTGCAACCCTTATAGTTTCACAGTACAACCTGAAAAAGCCTATTTATCCCCAACAGGAACTTGACACAAAATCCCCTTGAACTCCAAAACAAGAGAACATCTTGGCTTCCATTTGACAACTACAGTTTCATAGAAGGATAAAAGCCGGTGTCTTTGGTGATTGTCAATATAGTGCATACAGTTGTGAATAGCACTATGGTGCTACTCGTATCTTGTATGTCCCTAACTGAGGTCAAGTGGTGTCTACTTCTCATGACAAATGTTTTGTAAGACTCCGTAAAGCGTAGCTTCTACATGCTCTTTCTGCCTTCATTAAAAGTTACCTTTCTACCTTTATTCTGGTTTTGTATCCATCTTTTTCTGCCTTGGTTTGCCTGTCTTCATCAACAACATTTCTGTGCAATGCTCTGCCCTGTGTAATCTGAGTTTGCAAGGTTTTGGCCAAGGCTGTGTCATCCCATTATCCATTTGAAATTTCTTCAATTTCAAACTAATTGTGAGATAACTGATTTTGCTGGATTTCTGAAACAAGTTTAGATTGTGCAGCAAGTCTGACATATTCTGTATGCATCAGATGTGCAGAATATATCCAGATACGTTGGGAACGTACATAACCCAAAGCAGCCCCTTCTCACAGAGATAAATGAGTGCTATATGTTTGCTCTGTGTTACTCTTGAAAAGTCCTTTGGATCAAAATCACCTCTCACACAAAACATAACTATGATATGATCCTGAAGGCCTGGATCCTACTTCTTTCTTTTTTACACTAGATGATTAAGCTGCAGCCCACCTATCTTTTTGACAGGCAGCTACTGTCAAATCACCTGCAAAAACAAGAGGTTCATTAAAAAGAAAAAGAACACATTTTTCACAAGGATGTCTTCACCTCCAGTGAAAGCACAAAACAAAGACTACAGAATAAAAGGACATATGAAAAGAAAATCTTGAGGAATAGGCTCAGACAAGAGAGAAACACAGAGAAGTATAACAAAAAGAGTTGGTCTAGTAAACATATCAAAACCAGATAGTAAAATTAGCCAAGACAGTTCTTCAAGCACAAATGAGATGGCAGAGTTAATGAGAGGAAAAGCAAAAAAAAAAACCCAACAAACAAACAAAACCCCTCCATGAAAACAGCTCTCATGCATTTTGAATATGTGGCAGTAATATAGAAATTGCTAGAAGATTGTTTGCGTTAACCATTTGTTTTCAGAATGTAAACCAGATTTTACTTAAAAAGCAATTCGGTAATAATGACTTTTTTATGGAGGAGATAAAGCAAAATTAGGAAATTCAATACTGGAAATATAACTTTGGTCCGATTTCAGCTTGCCTCTTTGCTTCCTGGATGTCTGCTTTTTTCTTTTTTTTTTTTTTTTTTAAATTATTTTTTTTTTTTTCTCTGCAGAGATCTTTACCCTATTTGGCTTACATTTTAAGACCAAAGTTATCGTATCTTTTATTCCATGATTGATATTTGCAAGCCAGCAGATGCTAATGGTGCAGAAAAGTGCATAAGAACTTGAGAGATCATTGTTGAATCACAGCATGGAGCCACAGATAATATGGATATATGCACTCTAGTTTTGCCGAAGCAGACTTTGAACTGTCATAGGGTTGGATATCAAATGGTCAAATATTTAATTTCAAGGAAATTATTTTTGTGTGTGTGTGTGTGTAACGAAAATATGATGTTAATCCAGTGAGACTTGGGCCCCATGCTGCTTCAAATAAGATTAAAGGGATTGACTACCAGGGTGAAGTTCTATTAAGTTTATAAATATTCATTGCTATATTGAAAAGTTTAAAGAAGACTGAATTTCAGTTAATTGCTTACAGAAAGTAATCTTCTTATTTAAGAGAATGTTGTTAATTAGATTTTCAAGGAAAAAAGACTGGGAACCCAAGATTTTTGTACAAAGAGAGAGCTTCGGGCAGCTGAGTTTTATGAAACAGAGAAGTGATCAGATCAGTTATTAGGGTTAAATCAGTTAATAGTTTGGTATGAATGTATTTCGCAGTTACATGATGGTATCACTATGTTTTTAGAAGATTCATTGCAGATGAATGTTCTAAACCAATCAGAAGTTCCTGACTATTGGTTTAAAATCTACAGAATTCCTGGCCGCATCAGACAAAAGTAAATTAGTTAAAAGACTGAGCTTACATCATGCAAAAGCACAGACTAAAGGTGTCAGAGTAGCAGAATCCTGTATTAAAGCGCACTATAAAAAAGCAAAACAAAAGAAAAATCCCCACATCTCTCCTCTCCAATAGGCCTTGCTCCCAAGTACCAGTAGACAGCATAGCTTATACCAGTACTGTAATGAAGAGTGGCTACAATGTGTTGTCACTCTCTAAGGAATGACTTGTTAATAAATGTGTAAATGTGCCGGTTTGAACATGGCGCCAGCCACGTGGCTGAGTTTTTTCTCTTCCCTTCTCCTTCCTCCCGAACTGCGGGAAAAAGTTCCTGCGCTTCCTGGGAAGGGAAGTGATGTGATATTTAGACACACCTCCGTGAATAAGTGCATAAAAAGGGGCGTGTCGAGACACTGGTCTCACTCGCTCTCTGTTCGAACCGTGGCGCTTTTGAAATGCAGACGTGCCGCGGGACTTTGAATTTCTGCCCTGAGAGAACTTTTCATCTGAGAAAGAAACAACGTCTGCAGCTACCTCAACGTCCCCGACGCAGTAAAAGACTCCTTCTGCGAAGCAGATAGACCTCTCCACTTTGCCGATTACTGGTGGGGGTGGACCTTTGGACTGAATTTAGCCTGGCATGGAGTGAAGCCGGCTATAAGCCCCTAGACCCTGCACGGAGGACACAGATACCAATGGCGAAAGGGGAACGCGAAACTGGTTTCAGACACTAGAGAAGAGCCTTCCGCAGAACGGGGAGGACCATCACTGGCATTTCCCTGGAGGTTCCCGTCAGCTCCTGCAGTGCAGATGGGAAGGGCAAGCTTGGAACTTTGCTCTCGGTAAATTCAAGCCATCTTCCATCTACCTCGGAGGAAAAAGGACTACATTTACCACATGAAGGTTTGCTCAGGAGAAGTTTTCCTGGACTGAAAACTTTTGGGAGGTGACGGACAACTCCTTTCCTCCCCCCCACCTCCACCAACGTGGCGACCACGTGGCGGGTCCTTTGTTTGTAAGCAGGAGATGTGGGTCTAAATGGGAGGCTGTATTGCATTTGTATATGCTTATTTATTTATTTATCAATCTCTCCCTCTATATCTCTCTCCTTTCCAGTCCTGCCTGACTTTTAAAACGATTTACTTTTGGGTGTTTTACTATTAAAGCTCTCCTGGTCTCAACCCCTTTACATTAAGCCTGTGTTTGTTTTTTCCTTTGCCCAAATAAAGCCTTGAATTCAAGCCGGCTGTATTGCATTTGTATATGCTTATTTATTTATTTATCAATCTCTCCCTCTATATCTCTCTCCTTTCCAGTCCTGCCTGACTTTTAAAACGATTTACTTTTGGGTGTTTTACTATTAAAGCTCTCCTGGTCTCAACCCCTTTACATTAAGCCTGTGTTTGTTTTTTCCTTTGCCCAAATAAAGCCTTGAATTCAAGCCTTAACGAGCTGTTAAGCTCCCTTTCTGTGTGGGTTTGCTGGGTTTACATTCCAGCCGAATCCCTGTAGTCACAACCCCTTTTGGTTTAACAGCCGAATAGTTTTAACCCATCACACTAAATAATGTTAACTAAGCAGCATTTTCCTTATAATGCTTTGCAAAGTGCACCGCTTAATCTGTATTTCCAGCAACAACACTAACAAGGCATACTGTTAGAATTCATTAAGACACAGGAAAATATCAGTGGTAATGAAAAGTTGTGATTTAGTATTTTTGCCAAGAATATTCAAGGAGCTCAGGGTTAGAAGCTACTACTTGTCTCATTTGCTGCTTATCAGAGACTAAATAATCTAACAGTTGTCCATACATTAAAAAAAAAAAAAAAAAGGATTTTGCCCCCTGGTGAAATAAATACAGAATGAGCTAGAATATGAAATGATATACCATCAACTCCTCTAATTAACTCTCCAGAAGAGCACTCCTACTCTGCTGTAGGAGTGCTGCTGTGAAATGGATTTTGTTGTACTTTGGAAGTGTATTAAGATACATTTGATTAAAGGTTTCTTTAGGAGGATGTTTTCTTTGCCAAACAGGAGGTTATAGGAAGCCACTCGAAGAATGACAACAGGAAAATAAATTTCTTCTCCTCATTAACTTCCACATGTAGACAGTTTCAAAATGACATGTAGACAAAATCTGTCACCCAGGCTATGCTGGTAGAAAGAGAAATCACTTTGATTATTTACACCAAAGGTTAATCATCCTTTTAATAAGGATGCTTCTTTTCACACTAAGAATATATAAAAACCTTGACTTTCAATCTTGAGTTCTTTTTTTCCTTTTTAACTGTTCAATTAGGGAGCCTTTTAGTAGTCTATTATGAAAATGCACCCTGAACTGAATGAAAAGAATTATTAAAGTCAGTGGAGAAAGCTCTCATTAACTTCAGAGGATTTGAAACTGCTTCAGAAAATCCTGAGAAGTTTTGTTACTTTTTTTCATTCCTTCATGAAGTTTGTTTTCCAGTCTGATGAATCATGTATCTCTTTTGTTCAACATTGCAGGAAAAGGCACAAAATAAAACTGATTGGCTCTGAGGGTCAATGCATAACATTTATACTATTGATGCTTGCAGGGTTTAAACTCTTGAATTGCAAGTAGTCAGTCATATGGAAGTGCTCATCGACCTCCTGGGCTGATCTGTTCTAGGTTGTTATTAAAGTAGGAGTGAGTCCAGTTGTTTTGATGTTTCTCACAGCTAATACAGTTCTAGATCATAAGTGGGCCAGATATCTGCCCTGATAACAAGTAAAGGCAAATGTTTAAAGATTGTTCCTTTTGGGTACCTATAATATTGGAAATGAGTTTTGCATACTTCTGAAAGCATTGTTTCCTAAATTAAGTTTCCTGTGAGTTTGGCTTTGCACGAAATAAAAATAAAAAAGACTGATGTCAATCCTCCAGAATTCCAATATGAAAACTTCAGTTAATTTCAGTCAATAATATTCCTCTAACAGCTACATAACTATCTAAATGGCAATGAGATATGCCCCCGTTTCACTGAACTTTGGTTTAGGAGAACAGCAATAAAACAAAGCACTGACTATAAAAGTTTTTCAGCCAAAACCACTAACCTTAAATAAGAAAGATGAAAGAAGAAAACCCTCTATACTTTGTTGTGATAGCTTTGCTTGTAAAAACAAAGCTAGCACATGCATATTGCTAGCTTTTCCTTTTAAAATACAAAAAAAAACATTTCCTTTCCAATATCATAGACCGCATAGAAAAAATTTCCTCAAGGTACTCTTGTCTTAGTCCTTCTGTGTCTAGAGAATAAAAGAAAAGTGCTGATTCTGCTGTCCTAAAATAAACTGATAAAGACAACTTTATAGTTTGACCTATGCCACAAAAAACAATTTTTAAAAAAGTGGGTTTTGATCTTAAATTAAAGAAAAATGCCTACCTGATGATTTCTAACTCTGTATCGGTAGCAAAGGAAATCATGATGCAAATACATGAATACACCTCATGGAAATCTCTGCACAAGTGTGTTCGTACTTCTGTACAGGCCAAGAAAAAAGCTACTTCTCTGTGTATCTGTAATATTTGTTTCTTTTTCAGGTGAATCTACGTGTAATGATTCACAAACATTACTGGAAATATGAAATTACTTGAGGAAGATCGTGATTTCATTCCACCTTGGAATAAAATCTAAAAATTTCAATTTCTTCCTTTGAAGGGAAGTTGCCACAGATTATGTAAATCTTCATGCCTCCAAGCACACTGTGAGTGTGCTAGTTTTATGCTGGCACATAATCCTATAGGCTTCAAAGCCTGTTCGCTGAGATATTTATGAAATACTTGCATATTTGCAAACACTGATGAAGATATAATTTGTCAAATTTTAAAAAAAATAATAAATTTTAAAATAATGTTTGATTTATAATCAATTTTTTTCTACAGCTGGTTCTTTTTTCCGTAGCCATTGATGGTATTTCAAAAGAGGCCCTTTATGCATTATTTTTCTTGGATATGCAGTTCCTTAACGGAAGGAGAGTTGGCAGGAAAACTTTAGAGAGTTACATTTTATAGCAGTATTATAAACAGTTTTAATTTCTTACTTCTCAATCTATTTAGGATGCTGCTTTGGTGTAAATATCACACTGATAAAGTTCTCACGGACAATACTGAATAATTTTTTTTTTCTTACATATAATCATTTTTTCCAGCATAATTCGGGATTTCAAATACATTGCAACCCAGAATAAGAACTCATGTACTTGTAATCATAAGTCTTTTGGCCCTAGCCTTCTTGCATCTAAAAATCAACTTGTACAGAATGCAGCTATTTATATGGTCATGTAGCCATACAGGACACAACCCCCCAAACTCCTTTTACTTAATATATGTAATTACTTATCATTAAAAAATATACTTTGCAGTCTATAATCAGCTTGAAGTTTATTGCTCCTGTTCTAGACCAAGAGAAGGCTTTTATGTCCAAAAGATTACATTTTTCCAGTGATATGTGACTGGGTTCATAATACTTCTCTTTCATGACAAAATTTTGAAATAAACTATTTGCTAATAGAAGAACACATTCTTATTTCTTTTAAAGTGGGTCAAAAGAAAAGGACAGGGCTGTTCTTTAAAACTAGCACTGATGATATCAATCTTTCTCTATGAAGGAACAATAAAACTACTCACTTACCACAGATGTGTAAAGAACCTTTAGATGCACAGATTAATTACGACTAAAAATTGCATATAAATGTTTTTAGGTCGTGTGAAATTTGAAAGTGATTGTTTAGGCACTCCGAGCATATTTGTGTTCAAGTATATACAGCAGTCCTCATCATAACAGAAAGTCGTTCTTCATGACCTTTCATAAAATTTTCCACAAACTGACCAAATGTATCCTTTTATCTTTTTCTGATTAAATGCTGCAGAATTATCTCAAAACCATTTGTATTAGAGTACTTACTCCTGCCTTACTTAGTTTACGTTGTGTGACATTTTTGCCTCATATATTAAACAGAAAAAACTGTCAAACTGATCTCAAAATTGTACGTGCTCCAATGACTAATCTTAGAGTTGGAAACAAAAAAGCAATGTTTTGCTGGCTCTTTTGAATTAACACAACACTTTTTATTCAAAGTGGATTACTATTCCCCTGGCAGAAAGAAAAAAACACATACCTAGATAGATACTGAAAAAACAAGAGAATATTTTTTCAGCCAAATTTCTGACATTAATTTTGTTCAGACATTAACAATGAGAAATAATCTGCACACCACAATGAAGCTAAATGTACTGCCAAATTCTTTTTACTTAAAGGTTATAGCAAGTGAATATAATTTTCTCTGGTAGGAGAAATTGGGTAGAATTAGTATAGACTGTGGAGAGAAGTGACATCTGAAGTAAAAGTTAACTGCAACACATTCACTCTGTGCCTTTTAGTTAAGGACATTGTATAAAAGAAAAACCACCATCTGCTTGTAGCCAGAAACAATTTCTGACTTTAGGTGTCTAGAAAACTGGAAAAGTAGCAGAATTTATCCCCAAGAAGTATTATGTGTCAAAAACAAATAACAAAGTAGGAAGCATGGACTTATTTTGCTGAAATACTGAGAACTGCTTTTGAAGTCATTCAGAGATGTAGCTCTCAGAATCCCCCAAAATCAGATTGCCCAAAGAATTAATTAAAATTATGCTAGATTAACATATATAAGTCACACTCCTATTTTATCCTGACACTTTTGTGTATTACTTGGCAGTGGTCAATAAGCCACTTTGTACTCAAATCATTATTTAGAATTTTTATTAATAGAGTGGAAAAGGGCCATATTAACAATCTGTAAAATGCAATAGAAAAAAGTCTGGTCTATGAGATAAACACTAAAACATTGTTTATTACAAATAGGGAGGAACTGACCTAACATCTTAATTTTAAATGGCAAGGAAAAATCAAGGTTAAATTTAAAAAGAAAAAATGAAGAATGTAATCTATTTTCCAATTTGTGATTCTTCTTATTCTTTGGTTTCCTTTAGTTTTTAGAATGTGCACAACTGTGTTGAACATGGTCATAGAAACAATACAGAACATGTGATTAAAAAATTATTTAAACTGAAATAAAGTATGAAACAAACCCTTCTTTTATTATCTGATGCTGAGCAAAAGAACTTTGCAATATTAATTTTCCTTTTTGATATTTACTATCCAAAAATTCAAGGATTCATATTTCAGTTTCATCATCATCATGGCTTGGCTTTGCAAACGAAGATCTGGGAAGGGCTTTTCCCACGCTCACTGCAAGCGATGAGTGCACTCTTCAGGCCTGCGTGGATTTTTTAGGTGAGGCGCAGCGTGCGCGGAACTGCCCCCACCCTTTACACCTGAGGTTCATCTGCCAGGGCCTAGCGAGCTTGGACGGTGACAGCGAAGTCCTCAGGTCGTAGGTTTGGTTAGAGTATCCTTCTCTGAGATGGATGCCTTACAAGGCTAAACGAGCTCCATCTGCCTGGGTTTGGAGTCAGAGTTGTCCTTCTCCTAGGATGGTTGCCCGAAGGCTAGTGAGCCCATCCTGCCCGTGGACACACTTTGTCTGACCCTTCAGCTGAGACCTGTCTGGCTTGGGAGACCCCACCGGAGGCACATGCCACCACCAGCACAGCTCTCAACCTCACAAGGGCACGCAAGCTCTTTCCCCACGACAAGGGGGTGCCCGTGAAAGTTTAATAATCTGCTAAAACTACCTCCAGCAAAGTATTGAATTTGACATGAAATTTCTTTTTCTAAGAAAATTGGGAAATGAAGCAATTGAGTTATATTTTGGATTAAAAAAAATTAGAATTACAGTTTTTATAACTGAATATGGTTCTTTATAAAGAAAAAAACAGGACAATCTCACAGAGACTTAAGGGACAGCACCATCTCCTTAGGTCTTAAAACAGAAGACAAACCTTGTTCTTGTCATGGCACTAAAGAAACTGGATTGACTTTTAAAAACTAAATTTGGTGAGTGTATTACTTTAAACTGAAGCCAAAGCATACACTGAATGCTGGTGTCATATAGGACTTGTGGTTCAACAGTGAATCTTTTTTTTTTAACATTCTTATTTGAAACAGTGATTTTTTTTTCTTTTGGGTGAGGGAAGGGAACTCAGGGATAATAACCCAGGATTTTCTAACAGAAAATGATGTCAAATGTTACTGTAAAAAGTAAGGTAACTATTTCTGAACTTTTTTCCCAGTAATATGATTTGTGCAAGGTTTAAGATATTATATTGTGGTACAAAGTTTTACTTCATAGCCTGGATAGATTTCTACAGTATAATCATGCCTTCCTCACTGAGAAAAAATACATCTTTCCAAAAACCAAGCTAGCCTGTTATATCAAACCACAAATAATGATCAAATCATCATGATTTCTGGCTTAGTAAACCAAAAATTTTATTCCAGCTGCCGGAATGAGTTTTCACTCACCACAGATCCTCTTCTTTTGTCAGTACTGCCACTAAGACAAAGAAGATGGTCTTTATTCACCTGAGACCTACATGGCCCTCTGAAGTACTAGTTGCAGTATTTACTGGTAAAAAGGTAGACATAGAGAAAATTCAAAGATTCTATTCATGCAATGAAAAAAGATCAGGAAAAAAAAAAGGGAGGAAAAAAAGGCAAGCTTAAATCTCCTTTTCTGCCTAGGAAAAAATATATAGCTTACAAAGGAACCAGTCAAGAATACTTTTGTGTGGGCTTTTCTGAATAAATAATAATAACAAAAGGCAGTTGTCAGGTCTGTCTCTGCTAAACCTGATACTGATAGTGTAAAAGGAATTATTCCATATTAGAAAAGTTGATATTTTTCTCAAATGAAGGTAAAAACTGAGGTCAACTTTATTCTCTCTATCAGTTTTACTATCATTTGCAGGAATACAGTCTTAGGTGTCAACAAATTACAGCATTCACACCTGCTTAACACATTCTAGCACGGGTGGCATGAAAGCTATCAGGCTCAGAACAAATAACTACAGAGAATGCAGACCAACAGAAATCTGTTTCACGTTCTTGATGCACCCGAACTCACTCTGGGAACATGCAGTTCTTAGGTGACTCTTCTAGCTTGACGTAATCTATAAGCACAATGCTGGAATACCACTGATAGACAGAATAAGGTGATAATAAGGTTTTGGGACCCAGGTACGTTCTTTAGGCTTTCTGTACTGTAATATATTTCCTAAAGCTTTTCCAATTCTATCTCCACTAATGTCACATATGCTACTAAATCAACAATAAATCAGAAAAGATAAGGAAAAAAAAGCAATAGATGGTTCTGCTTCAATTGCTGAAATTCCTGGAATGGAATAATTTTGAATTTCAGGTCTTTACAATGGGGTTCAGGGAGCCTAAAGGAGATTGAAAGGGTATTGTATCAATTGCTTTTATCTACTTTCTAAGTGTTTTAATAATTTCATTAATACTTTACTGGTATTTTATGAAACAAATGTATACATGTGCATCATGTATACCTTTCAACGTATACATATATAACATTTTAAATGATAAAGCAGGGCTAGATTGGTCTGTAGAACTTTATGGTAATGGTAGATAATTTTGAAAAATACACAAGTTGTTTCCCAGTGTTTCCTATGTCTGCAATTACGCAGCTATGAACTATGCCTTGTAACATAAATATTCATGCAATTACTCCAAGATATACAATATTACAGTTAGTGTGTGCACACATACTTACAAGGTTCTAGCTATCAATCTAATTATTCAATATTTCTAATAGCAATTGAAAGCTATAAACACTCATTCTCAACAGTCTTTGCTTACATGATGTGAGGATCTGGACCCAAGTAAGTAAAAGGTTTTAGATTTGGTTTTCTGGATCTATGTTTTGTCTGAAGGACTTTCAGTATTTAAAACTCTTTAGAGTATTCCTGTGATAAATGCAGCACTGGCATTGAAAGGTCAGAAAGCAGGAGCATCTGTAAAATTGCACGAGTTCCCTCAAGCTGGCCTTTTGTGGATGTACAAAATAAATAATGTTGGGGAAGGAAGAAAAGGAATATGTCAGGCAATGTATTCACAGCAGATTTCCCCCAGCCTATTTTTCCTTTGTCCTCTGTTAGATACTTTCATTTCATGTACTTTAAATAGCTTCCAAACATCAGATCATTAAAAGTTGTACTAAATAATCATTTATTGTTTTTAAGAAATTGTCCTGGGTCCAACATGG
>NW_010429647.1:0-27225 GCF_000710305.1 Buceros rhinoceros silvestris
CCCCCCCCGCCCTTTTAAAAGCTACTTGCTTCCATGAAGTTTTCCCAGTTTATTTCCTTAAATCTTGCCTCCCCCTGCTGGTAGTGCAAAACAGAATTTGTGGGAAAAAAACCAAACCAAACCAAACCACTGTCCCAAATGCAGCTGATGTTGGAAAATCACCAGCAATAAAAAATTATAGTTCCAGTCCTGACCCTCCAGTAGCATGACAAAAACCTTCATATAGGCACAGGAGGCTCTTGGACCTCCTCCAAGCTGCATCATTGTTTATTCAGACACAGCAAGATCTACTTTTCTCTTGAACATGATATAATTGCCAGCCTTTTGGGGTTGTTTTTTTTTTTTTGGTGGGGTTTTTTGATTTTTTTGGTTTTGGGGTTTTTTTTAGGGAAGTGTGTGTTTATTTGTTTGTTTGTTTTTTTCTTTTTTTTGTGAAACAGGTAGTGTTATGAAATGTCTGTGAATAGGAGTACAACCTATCTTTTAAGAACTGGGTAAAGTTAGAAAAAAAAATCACAGATGGGCAAAGCATTATTTTTGGTTCCACATCCAATATGTCTTTACTGAATAACTGTGTACAGTGGCAGAATGCCTATACTGTAAGTTGGTGCATTTTCTAAGCTGCTAAATTTTACTGAACAGCCAGCAGTTTATTTCTGTAGTCTTAATTAGCTTTAATTGCCATAGGTCTATTTATACCTATTTTCGCCCATTTATTCAGTCTTTCTTTATGTTTACAGAACCAGTAGAAGAACATCTAGACTGCGATGCTGAAAATGTTCTGCTAATTCAAACATATATGAACCACAGGATGTATAATTTTCAGAACTATGTCTACATGGGCTGCAATTTACATTAAATTGCTGTTTTGGTTAAATGGCACCTTAGCTACCAAGCAACTCTTTGAATAGTTGTTTCTTTAATTATTATTTAATTTTGTGGTTATGACTGGTTTTCATTTAAAGAGGGTACTACTGACAAATTCAATTAAAGGAAAATAGAGGACTTAATGGTCCATGCTAATGATTCATTTTGTACATAATATTTTATCATTTTCTGTGCAAATTTATAATGAGGTCTAAGATTGTATTAATAAATGCTTACATTTAGTCTACATAAACCATAGCGCTTAAAATATTTCACTAATGATATCTGTTGATAAATGCTTTTAAAACAATTAGGTACTTACTTTAAATTAGTTTTATCAGCACAACTTTCCTTGAAAATGCATATTTTGTCATTAAGAAAGAAACACAGGTATAGGAATGTAATAGCATATCCACAAACAACGCTTTTTGGTGTTTAAACAGCTCGTGATACGTATCTGCTACACCCAGGAAAACAAACTTCGAAGAATTATGGCAATCAGTCCAATGTGCTGTCTGATTTTATAATATCACATGAAGAAGAATGAATTTGATAAATCACCTTTGCAGGTATCTGAATTTAAAAAAGTACTTCTCTATTCCACAGAAGAGGCAGAAATTTTAGTTTCTAGTGTTTCTAAATACTGCGTGTAGGAGTGAAAGGATGGTTAAGTAGCTATTATAGTCTTGGTTTTACATTTTGCATTTTCTGTGATGAAGATATATTGACTTCCAAAGTGAATAAGTAATAATTTACAAACTTTTAAGTATATTATATACCGTTTTAAGATACCACTTTTGGGACAATTTTCTTTTCATTGCTTTTTCTTGTTCTAAGAAATTAATGCACACTCATTTGCTTTAAGTAAAGAATGTTATTGGTTTCAAACAGGCATATTGTAGTTGATTCTGCAAACTGCTTGACTGTTACTATTGGGACTTAAAAATACATTTTTCAGGGTTAAGGACACAGAATAGATGAAGATTTTTAAGAGCAGAACAGTAATTCAGGAACAAAAATCTATGCAAATATCAAGAACAGTCATGTTCCTAAATCATTTAGATAATCTGTTAATATCTTAGTGTCTTCTCTGGAAGCACTGGTTAAGGATCAGGATGATTGAGTCACAATTACTTCAAGTCCATGATTCATAAAAGTACTGAAATTCAGTATGCCATTTGGAATTTGCTCTCAATTTTTCTACAAAAGGTGAAAATAAAAGCACCAAATTTCTTCTTTGAAACAAAAGAGTTCTTAGATCCTTGTCTAGAGAAACCGTGCTGGCAGTCACTGCCAAAATCTTTGTGGTTTGTGTTTCTGGAACTTACACTACAAAATCTGTTGATACAGTAATCTAATGTTATTTAAGCTTTCAGGAGTAAATAATCAGATTTTAAGTACAAACACAGATCAGGATCATCAGGATCATGTATCAGTGATCTCTGCCTAGTGAATTTAACTTTGTTTTCCTTTGACAACCAGAGATGGTAGCGTATTTTTCAGATTCTACCAAGAGCCAGTGAAGTTGCTTTCTTGAAAAATTTAGGTCCTCCTCTATATACTTCAGAGGTCCATATACAGTCATATTACTACTCATTTATCCTACGAGACTGTCAGCAAAATGAAAAACCTTTTTTTGTTGTTTAATTTAAAGGTATAAAAATTATATAAGATAGATTGTTCTTTGAAAATAAGAAAAAATATTGCTCTTTGGCCATGATCTTGTTCCTGGCTATTTCCAGAGGAAATTGCTGAACACCAAAATTCAGTTTTCAAGTACAGGTGAATAGCCACCAGAGCAAAAGGTAGAAATGGCAGTAAAATCTAGGTCACACATGTGTGTGTTTCTCCACATGAGAGGCCCACAAAGGTAGATGTTCATCAATAGGCATATGGGGAATCCAAATAAAGTGGTTCTATGTGTTGCACTTCCACCTCCTTTAATAAAATTTTAGTTCAAATTCCATCCATTTGTCTCAGTATGGTTTCTTGGTAAGACTGACCGAGCTGGTAATGTCCCTGAAACATTACCACAAGCTCCACAGCCCCAATCACCTTAATTTCAGACAACTGGCCAGAGATGGCCTGATGTTGGGGCTTTGCTACACATTGCCAATAGCTGCTGATTTGCTTGTCTGCCAGGAGGCCCAGTGCCAAGGTCACTGAATGGCAGCAGAAAGGCTGGGGGAAAGGGCACCTTATTGCATCCTCTGACTGTCTCTAGGGTTTAACCTCTAAGCTGGGCAATAATAGGAAATGAAGTTAGGAAGACTGTCATTACACTTATGCAGTTCTTGAGGAAGTATTTTAATATACAGCTTGTTATTTATCTGGTTTACCACTTGCAGTTATCCACGTACTGAAGGATTCCCAAGTGCTTTGCAAGTAAGGAAAAAAATCACTTGTCAAGAAATTCCAGATGTTTAGTTTTTAAAGTTTCTAAGCCTTTATGCTGTATGCACTCCATAGAGTGCCTGTATGTGCTGTATGAAATGCATTCAGCTATCGATCAGGGAGTGAACCTAAGAGGTGACATATTTTTGAGAGGATTCTTAGGAACTACGCAGACATCACACTTAAATGCTATCCACTTGGCAGAGAGGTTATGTTACATTCATAACTTGGCTGTCTGGGTGGATCTCTGCTGCAAGTGATTGCCAGATAGTATAGGTTACTGAGAGCGCTTATACGTGGTCTTCTTGCTGCTTCTGCTCAGCAAGGGGGGACTACAGCAGTGAGACAGGCAGCCTCTAGCAGCAGCTCCACAGAGGGGTGCATGCAAGTGAGCACACTCCTACTGCTACCGTTCTATGATGATTATTGTTAAAAATTTATAGGCATTTTTCTTTCTAATATTGACCAACACAATCATATCTATATTCTCAGGAATATTTCCACGTGTTTGTGGCTATAAACTTTGATGCCGCAATTATATAAGAACATAATTGTTTATTTTGTGGCTCAGTCCTCAGAAATACTCTTCAGGGGTGGTCAGCAGAGCTTTTTGTCACAACATCATGGATTTCTACTTCTAAATATTTCTTGAAGTATTTCACCGGAATGTTTTGCTGTCATTGGTAGGCATCTTTAAACTGAATATTCACATTACAAGGACTGAGAGAGAAGATTCTTTAAGAATTATAACATACTTTGTAAGAGGTAAAAATGCATAGATAACCCTACATCACGGAAAGTTAATTTGGAAATTGGAAAGATTAAGGAGTATTTCCCATAAAAGTAAATTTTTGCTAAAAATTTTGCCTAGTATGAGGATGCTGTGATGAGAGATAACAGAAATCACATTGCTAAAGAAAACACAAGTACACTAAAGTTCACTGTCTTTACGGCAGATCTCTAGATGCCTGATCTTGATGTCTGTTCTTTCCCAGGAAAACTCTCTAACATGGGAAAAACACATGGACTCATTGCAAGTAATGGGGAATGGCTACAATACCCCCTGGATTCCATTCTCTAACCTGCTGCATTATGACAGTTTTCAAGACTTCACTGCTACACAACAAAGTTGTTAGCAAGGCATTTATATAATCTCACACCAAGGGACAGAACTCCAGTTTTATCTCACATTTCCTTAATCATTTCAATAGTGTGCCCAGAGCAGAAAGAAAAAAAAAAAAAGGATTTTTAGCACATCTGGAATTTGAATGGTCTTCTGGTTTCCTGATTTTCTTTCCTTACTTTGCAGAGGGAGTCCAGACTTTGGTGTCTGCATTTAAATGGAATCAGACCAAACATGTTCTAATTATGATAATAAATAGCATTGGATATAGTTATTGAAATAGGACTGTCTCCTGATCTTTCAGCTGTCCATCTCCTTCTATATCAGTCTGATAACAACATCATGGCCTAATTTGTGCAAGGTCAATATTTAAACTGCAATAACACCAGCTTCCTCAGACTTACTTTCTCCAAGACTGACAAAGTGTTTTACAGAAAGAGATAGATGTGTATTATCTGTCTTTAGTTTATATTTCAAGGTAGCTATCAGATCTTTAAGATACTACTCAATTTATTAATTTTTTTTTAAATTATATTTTTGCAATCAACCTAAAGAAAGTTGATCAAGCCTATCATCTGATGACCACAACACAGCCCGGGCCATTTTTATTGCAGAAAATTTTACTAATGATTTAATTTTTTAACTGTACTGTAAAAGACAATTTCAGTCATTTTAAAGTAGAAAACAGATGTTAGTGAATTTGCTTGGGCTAATTAACTTTCTCAAAATACCTCACTGTGAGTTCAGAAGGCTTCAACTGCAAAATTAAACAGATCAAAAGAACACAGTCTGATATGCCCAAAACAAAGTAGAACTGTCTGAAATGTGAGCAACATATTAATGGTTATTCAAAAATGATTGAGTTCCATTGTTTTTTATGTGAGCTGCATTAAAAAGGAAAAATAAAAAAAAAGGGCACTTAAATATTGTTTGTAAATTACCGTGACACAAAAATCCACCCAAATTGCCCATGGGCTAAATATTAGACTGCAAATAAGGCAGGAACTCCTGTGTTTATCCTCGAGCAAGCACACAGTGTCACTCTACTTAGCAGCTTCTACTCTCGGCACAGTTGACTAAGTGCAAGTTCAGGGGCTGAACTGAAGGTTCATACCTTTCCGTGCAACTAGGAGAATTTTTCTAGTAAGACCATGATTTCACAGATAAATCTTCTCCAGTCAGTTCTTTAATACATGAACCTGATTGCTGGCACAATAATGTCAAAGAAGACAATGATTTCTCAGGACTGGAGCATGGAGTATTTTGTTTACATAATTGATTACCAGCAGATATTTTCTCTTAATTTTACAGATAACTCAGTATATTTTTCATTGCCTCTTCCTCCTTCTGTTACCACTGTCCATTGCTTCTCCAAAAGACCTACTGTACTGTTCAGGAACCTGATTCAGGATCTTGACTCAGCATCTCCTTCAGGAAGCCAGCTGCTTGGCCTCTCCATTGGTTGTGTAGAGGATGTAGGCATTCACTGTAGAATAAGACCTGCACTAACCACATAAAATTCCAACATGTTACTGTCTCATGCAATTATTGCCTCACGTGAGTATATTGGATCCAAATCATCAGATTTATGAAATAACTGCTTAGTTGCAAGAAGTGGAAGAAGTGAAGGAAGGATACAAGATTGCAAGAGTAGAAAGCCAAATTCTAGGACTCTTATTCAATCATAATAAAAGGAGACAGAGAAAACCTGGTCCTAATCTTCAAATATATGGTACTAATCATCGAATAAATGAAAGTTGGCTGCAAAGAAAAAGATTGCAGTTTGTTGTTTACACTTGCTGAAGATGCAACAGAGGATAATGCTGAAAACTGCAGTATGAAACATCAAGTTTAGACATTAAAAAAGACAAAAGAAAAATCTCTCTCACTTTAAGGGCAGTGAAGTAAATTAATAGACTGCCTCGGGAATTTTTGGAATCCCCATACTGGAAGTTTTTAAAAACAGGAAGACAAACATCTGTCAGGGATGATTTAGGTACAGCTGGTCCTGCCTTGGGGTAGGAGGAGGGATTGAACAATCTTTATAGCTCTCTTCCAGCCCTGTTTGCTACGAATCTATTATAAGTGGCAATGATACTTCCATGGTAGACTCTGAGAGGTCACTCAGGTAGGGACAGCAGAGAAAGAGCAAGAATGAGGAAAACCAATGAGAGTTTACCAGTTCGTAGTATATCTTGGTTCCCCAGCTGCACCCTTTTTCGGAATATTTCCGCCAAAAATAAAGATATTATGAAAGCAAGTATTATTAATATTTAGAGATGCCAGAGCATAGGACCAAAGTTGGAAATACAATATGGAAGATAGGTCAAAAGATGAAAAAAAAAAATCAAAATCCAAGCAAAGGCAAGGTAGCTGTCATAGACAAAGTCCTTTATTCCCACAGTGTTTTTAATTGTGTCTCAGGCTAAAGAAGATAAGACTTTTTTACATCAATCTTTAAACGTCGCAAAAAGACATTTCTTCTTCAGATCAGTGTACCACTTAGCAACTCTCAGCCAGACCCTGAGACAATTAAGATAGACCAGATGATTATGACAACATTAATGCAAGCATACAACAATGACATTTCCCCCCCAGGATTAATGTGCAAAAGTATGTAATATTTTACATTAAAATATAATAGCTGAGAATCTGTTATATGTGATATGTATGTGAAGCTGATTGTATATAAATACTTTATTGTAAGGCATATGCACAAAAACCCCCGATGTTAAGACAAACACATTATTTTTTCTTTTCATGAATTTTGTATGCTTAACCACAGAGCAGTAATGCTGCATTCAACACTTCTGTTACTTTAAAAAAAAAAACATTTAAAAATACTTTTAGCCTGTGCCATTGTTTTTCATACATTTTAGCCTGTTACAGAATCTCAAGTTTTATTCGGATTTTTTTGTTTTGTGGAGAAAGCAAAACAGTAAAATCTTAACATCCATGGATACACTCAATCAGCTGGCACATCATAAGTGTGCTTCACATTTTTCTACCTCTAATATGAGGCCAAGCAGGAATTTATTTCTGAATCTTATTCAGATGAATGGTCAACATTTTTTTTAATGGCATCAACCCAAATATTTTAAATTTAAATATCATTTTTTTTAAAGTTTTCTGAGTTTTACTGTTATCTCTGACAGAAGTAGGTTTATTTGCAAGCACACACCTGGAAATCCTTTTTAAAAACATACAGAAAGCACATAGAAAGTGACCTATTTGTGTAATCAGATCTATACTGCATGCTTGCTTTCTGTTCCTGTTTCACAGGGCCCTGATCCTGATTTTAGGGTAAAAATTAACAACGGGTGTATGTATCAATCATTTCAGTCTGTTCTCCAGTCATCACTATGCATACACATAGGCAGTATAATCAAATCTACAAGACCAAGTAATTCCTAGACAAGGCATGTGTTTCTTTTAATCTATGCCATCACTTCACCGTACTGTTGTTTTCTTTGTACTTAAGTGAGGCTTCACTCACTGGACTCTTTCTTACTGAATGATTTCAGATGTGCATTAAAATGGAATTAACATAAGTAACTCAGCTAAGACCATTTCCCACTATCTGCTTCATTATCATATTTCCCCTCAGAATAGCCATTATATTATCTGCAATAAAGATTTGACTTTACCACTAAACAGATCTGAAGAATCAACAGTATAACTGGATCAGCCTTTATAATGCAAAATACTCTCTGATTGTAGCGACCGTTTTGAGGAGAGGGTGTGGGCAAAGCAACGATAGAGAAGAGGCATAGTTTTATCCCACTAAGAAGCAGAAGAGGCATGGTTGTATCCCACTAAGAGGAAGAATTTAAAGGACATAAAGAGCAGAAATTCCATGACATGGTGAAAACATCTCCTTAGCCATTCCCAGCCAAGCTTCACATCCTGCATTTCTACTCCAGTGATCCTGCAGCCTGTTACAGACACAATAAGGTTTGTCAGGAACTGCATGTCTGGGCTGGCCACCTCTGAAGGCTCTGGGTCCATGCAGCCACTCACATTTCTGCACGGCTTGTGCTAGACAATGTTGTACAATCAGTTTCCAAATGCAGTGCCGCTCAGGGCAGTCACACGTGTGCAGCCTCAAAGGGGGAAAGAAAATGGGACAAGGTAGGGGTCAGTGACAAGTGGTCTTGCACAGCTGGGGTATGAATGGAGTGGAAGAAGGACAACAAAAATGATAGGATTTTGTTTTCCCATGCTCTGACGGCAACTTATGGGAGACATTCTCTCCCTCTCACACATGGATACTGCAGAGTAAACTGCCTTTTATCTAAAAAGAAGGAAGTTATAGCCGTAAAAGGCTACGTACAGCTCAGTGACAGACCTGAGGGTAACATGTTTGATGACGGAAAGTGTAAGAAGCACTGAATATACCAGTTAATAGTTCAGATGTGTACCTTTTTTACCCATTACATGTTTCTCTTTAATTCTTCTTGTTTATTGGTATTCAAACAGATCTAACAAAGCCCAAGCATAAAGCAGAGGATGAATACTTTGCTGCCCATGTCACAGGGAGATTACTTTAAATATTTCTATCTTTGAAAAAAAAGAAGTTTTTAATATATATAGCACAATTTCTCACAGTTTATCCTCATTGTTTACTAATTACTTATGTTAAAATGTATTAAGGAACATTCCATGAAAACACTGAGAAGCAAGAATTAAGAAAAATCCCAGAATATGCACAAAGCAAACTTTTACAACTGCATGTCCCGGCACAGTTCTATTAACTGCAGCTCTGATTTATTTCCCTGTCCTCCTGTTCCAAGATCTGTACCGTGTCTTTTTTCTTTAAGATGAACAAAGATCATGGAACAGATTGTAAGTGAGGCAAATTGCGTGTCTGTTTATGGTTGTGTTACACATATTCTATATATCATTTGCAAACTATTCCTCAAAGAATTGGTATCAAACTTTCGGAGAAGAGAAGGGATCTGATGACAATCTGTTTTCATTTCATTTCTTTCAGATGCTCCATGATATTTCATCTGCTTTATCTGTTTAGATTAATTTCTTGCACTGCAGCTATTGCTTTCCCATCATTGCCCACTTGTTTTCTTTTGTTCTTTTTAGCTTTAATGTTCATTAACTATATTATTTGATTCAATGGTGCCATCACAATTGAAAGAAAATAAACCTAAGACTATATGAACCGAATCTTACATTTGCTTTGTAAGTACTCTACTTTAGATAGAATATAAAGGTTTCTGTATTTTTTAAAATATACTCACACATTTAAAAACACAGCAGTATTCCAAAATCCCTAACTTATGCACACATTTGATCTGCAAGTTTTAGCACCAAGGTAATTTTACTTGGATGGTTTATGAAGTGATTTAGCATGAATGTCTTTACTTTTTAAGCCACAAAACTCTAAAATAAAGTTATTCTAGTCTTCATCTTTTCATCTGGATGCTGTCAGCACTGAGTTGGTTTGAGCAATTTTTATTAGACAGTTTTGACTAAAAGATAACTTCATCTAAACACCAGAATTACCAAAGGTAACTGCTCAGGAAAAAGCAGAACACCTCTGAAATGAACAGAACTGTTAACAGTACTTGACAAAGACAAAGCTATTTTGGAATACCTTTTTAGCTGAACAAAGATCTATCAACTTTAACAGATCTTCCTGAAAGTTGTCTTCTAAAGTGACTGTTAAAATGAGAAATATTTTTATTTTATAATTCTTTTCAAATCAACAGTCTACAAAGCCTGAAAATCAAAGAAAAAGCTTCCCCCCACCCCCGCTGCCGAAGAAAAAAAAAAGCTAATCTTGATTTTCGTCTCATTTACATCAGCATGCAACAGGAGCAACTCCTTCAAATCAATAGGGTGTCATCAGGCATTCAGAGAGCAAAATCGAGCTCTTTAAGACAGACGTAATTAAAACATTTGATAATACCCTATCTTGAGATCTAGAAAAATTAGTATAGAGAATATTTTTTTTTAAACTAAAAACCAAACAAACGAAACACGAAAATGACCCCATTCTTTGATATTTAATGAAACAAAGTGACTAAATCCAACCCAGGGAAAACTTTCTCTTGGTCAATCAAGTTGCACTGCAGATTCATTCAGTGAGAAGTGTTAGAAAAGAAACAGTAACATCAAAATGTAACCTCAGTGTATATACCAGTAATATTTGCTTATGCAGGTAATTAATCATCATGATTAATTATACTAGAAAGTGAACAGATTATTTCAGTAAACCAAGATCACTTGCCTATGAGTAGAGATCTAGGAGCTGCATATGTACACGTTCACTAATAAATGATAAGGATCACTGGTGAGGCAGGCAGCAGAGCTTGGGAAAAGTGGTAGTTACTAAGTGAAACCGCTTTTGGCAACTATTGACCTTTGAGTTCTTAACCTGGAGGATATATAAACAACACAATGTTCTTTGGCAAGTTTTCCCTGATAACCTGCTGGAAAAGGGACAGAATATCCGCAAGCCATTTTGCATGCACAATTTAACAATTATATGGTCAGAGGAAGGATGATTCTGCTAAGCTGCTGGGAATGGTAGATGTTTACAGGCTTTTCAAATTTACAAAGGAATTTCAAAATCTAACACAGCATAATCAATATCAACTCCAATTCTTCTATACTGAGATAAATGATCTTGAACACTGTACTGGGAACACACACGCACAGAGAGAGAGGAAGGATTCAGACTGCGCAAAGCAGATCATGTGAATCAAAAGCATAACACTGGCAACCCTGGCTTAAAGATGGAATGTTAAATTGAGGCTGATTCTCTCAGCACAGACAATCTTAAAAATTATTTTCATATATTTGAAAGCAGCATATTTTAATAAAGAAATACACTAAAATTATTTTGGGTTTCTATTATAGTTGAATAAAAATTTTCAAACCCTTATGAAAAGTTAATTTTAGCTAATTTCTATAATTGGGAACCACGCTCAAAATGATAATACAAATTGTTTATATTTCTAACTTTTTGTGAAAAGCATATTTTAACTTTGAATTCATGTAAGGAAAAATTTTGCAAAATAAACATTTTGCAATCCACTTTACAAAACATTGCAAACATCAGAATACAATCCACATTAAGCTGTGAATGCACACAGAGTTTGTCCTTTGAAATTCTTTTAGCTGTCAGCCCTTCAAGTTTTCTTGGTTATATTTAGGAGGCAGAGGGTAAGAGAAACAGCATATCCCAAATCCTTCACTGTCACAGTTTTATTTCTAATTGGTGTTTCTGCACTCTCCATGCATTCATCAATCAGATGTAAATTACAGCATGCCTGATTGGGTCTCCTTCACCCTAACCATTCCCTGCTGACTGGCAGTGCTTGCCAACTGCTGCAGTGAGCATGATGAGCAGCAGTAACAGCACCTCTACTGTTTCAGTAGGTCTTGGCTACCACCAGTAGCACAGCTAACAACTGCTTGCTTAACACCTATTGAACATTTTGAAGACAATCGTCCCATTGAAGAATGCAGCTGTCACCCTTGATCAAGCAAGCACAAGATATCACTGCCATCAAGTAGTACAAAAGAGTAGGTCCATAAATTCAAACACTCTTGCAATTTCAGAAGAACTCCTTCCTTTATACTGGGAACAAGCACAGAAAAATGTCTAATGGATGTGGAGGGAAGAGGCGCAGAAGATGAAAGTTGCAAAAAAGCTTTTTTTCATAAAACAAACCTAATGCATGATCAAAGAAAATACCGTAGAGTCAATAATTTAAGTATATCAGGAGGATGGGCTGTGCACCACTGAAAAGTTTTAACAAAGATGCAAGCTGAAATACTTTCAGCTACCTACAAATATAGTTCCCAGACATTATCCTACGGTCTCCACTCTGCTACAGTACAGCCTTCATGCTGCATAAGCATGGATTTAGCATATTTTAAAGCCAAATGTTGTCTAAAATTACCCTCAAACTGGCATTGCCCCAACTCAATTTTCTCAATAGGCCATACCCCAATTGCTAGCCCCAGATAGAGGATTGCCAAGTCCAAAAGGAGACTGAAGAGATGTTTGTGTGAGGGACGGTGGTGAGGAGAGGGACAAAGAGGAACAGTGGGAGGAGAAGGGCAGAGATTGTGATGTTTAGCCCAGCGAACAAGGTAAAGCGATCATGGAAATACAAGGATCAAAACTAATCTTTTTGTTTTTCCAATTGACATGTACAAGTTCAATGCCAGTGTGGATGATAACACTGTGTTTCACTGACCCTAGCAGTATTTTCAGGGAACAGGAAGAATGAGTCCTGTGGGTGTCACTTGCGGAAAAGTATGAACTGTTCACGAACAATTTCATCATTGTTCTAGGCAGAAACAGGCTTTCCTTCATCTTCACAGATAGATGTTGTTTTGTTCTGTGTTTTTCTTGAACCAACATCTTGAAAGCAACCTTCTGTTTTTGAGTGACTAAGATTGATGTTCCCTCATCCCCGCCTGCGAACACCGAAAGTGAGTTCATTGTTCCTATGTCCAGCACTGAGCCAAGGCACTGGGGCATCTAGGACGGAAAGGTGATAGCTTTTACAAGACAAGGTTTGAACATCAGGAGTGGCATCTGGAGAACAAACTCATTCTGCTTAAATAGAAGGCAAATCTTCTATTTGGGGCACAGAGATCAGCCCCTTGTTATGAATATCTGAACTGCATAGGAGTTGCAAACCCTTTCAAATGCTATGTAAAAGTGCACAAATTAATTAATCTCGTTGAATGATTCCCTAGCCTTTGAATATTTTTGTTTATGAGTGGCCCAACATTTCTAACATGATTTGTATAGCACAATCACTATTATATCACAAAATACACCTTTGTATAATATTCACAGACTGTTTTGCAGTCCAAGAGGTGGGAGTGTGGGAGGCAAGAGGGAGAGAAAAGGTTTTGTATCCTGTGCTATAAAAAGATAATCAAAATGGAATGTCCAACTGCTACCTGAAAGGATACGAGAGACTACTGATAGCTGGGACAAACGAAAGAGTGAGAGAAAAGGTTTTGTATCCTGTGCTATAAAAAGATAATCAAAATGGAATGTCCAACTGCTACCTGAAAGGATACGAGAGACTACTGATAGCTGGGACAAACCACAGAAGAGTTTGTTCTGCTTCCACCTATGTCATTGTCCTATAACAATATTTTCAGCAAGACATTTTCAGTCTTTACTTCTCTATTTTCCTTTTCAACTTTTGCCTGCTCTGTTAATTAAGCTGTACATTCTACATGGTCAGAAGTCATAGGTGTACATCACGCTTACAAAACAGGAGTGTGGTTATGACTGGAATGTATTTTACCAGATGTTACTTTACTACTAATAAACTCCTTGACTGCTTGTTTTATCCTCCAGGGCTGTGTGTTAAAGAAGACCCCAGTTCCCTTTGCCTCCCCTTTTACCCAGCGTCAGGGTGGTTAAATTATCCCCTCAGGTCATGGCAGATCCAAGTTCAGATCAGCACGTCTGCCTGAGCAGGCTGACTTTCCTCCTGTCATATCTGTAAAACCATGACACCATATGACATTTGGGGATGGGTTTCGTAACATCCTCTTCTGGTAATGCTGTTCTCAATGATAACTGGAGCTTTGACCCCAATCACCCACAAGGCCACTGTATTGCCTTCACTGCTGCTTTTCCACCTTGATCCAGTGGAGTGAAACAGCAGCACCTCCAGCAGGACAGGATTTGCCTCTCCTCCTTCCCAGTCAGCTCAGGAAGCTGAGCTACACATCTTATCAGGGTAAAGCCAAAGGCACCACTTTTTGTGTATTTCTAAATATTTCTTTAGGCACAGTTACTTCATACATTTAAAACTAAGGTCACAAACAGCTCTGAGTGGCCAGAAATTTCAGTTTTTCAGCAAATAAAAACTTTCCTCTCCCAGGAAAAAAAAGGAAAAAAACCAACCAAACAAAACATAACAACAAAAAAAAAACCCCTACCAAAACCCCCCCACTAAAATAACCAAAAGAAAAAACACTGTGCTACTCTGTTCCATCATTTTCATAACTATATGGAAAGAACATGCTGGAAAAAGAGAGATCTGTTCAGGGAACAGAAGTACAACACTGTGGACCAAATAAACAGGAACTAACTAAAAAGGGAGAGATGAACAAAGAATGAGGCAGTCACTGTCAAGGCATTCAGGATTGGTTTGCCCATGCACGTGGAAAGGGAATTTAGTGTTTAAAAGAGGCAATGAGATATTTAAGTCATCAGTACATCCAGAAGAACTGAAGCCACATCTTACGTAAAATAGTAGAAGAGGGTTGGGAGTGGCTTAAGCAGCTAAATGAATCCCAAAGGAAAAGATGGCCAAGAGCAGGACACGGGCAGGCTGCTTGATAGAACAGGATTTTATCAACAAGGTCCAAAACCATGACTGATGAAAACAAGCTGACAATTTGACTTTGAGAGAGAGATAACTAGGGCACTTTTACCATAATGAAGAAGGCAGATTACCAGGACTTCAGAGTACTGAATTCTCAACTACATGACATATCATGACAATTATAAGACTAAGTAAGCAAGCATAAGAAAAAGAAGAGTTAGAGCAGAAGGAATTCTGAAACTCTGCATTTTAATTCCTATCTTCCCACTCTGGAGCCTGACAAAATAATGCATTATTAGAAATAAATAAAAGCAGGGCATGAAATGGCTTCCCAGAATAAACTCTATGAAGTAAAATGCCTTCTCTGCTCCGTAAAAATCCCTGCAAACTAGAAATGTGCAAAATAGAATGAAAAAGGTTTTGAGATATTCTTGGTGAAAACAGAAAGTCACTAACATACCTGTAATTGCCAAGGGGCCTATTTTTCATAAAAATTCATGTACTCAGGGTGCCCATGTCATCACAGCCTGTTACAACCAAGTATTTTGCTCTTCTGCAAAACACCTGCGTAAATACACAACATAAGTGGCTATATTAAAGTACTTATCTCTGAATATGGAGAGGGCTTCTTTTTGGATATGTAAATATTCCCTTAAAAGGAAATACAATAGCAGAGTGACAAAATATTTCAATTACAGCTCAAATTAAAAACATACAGCAGTAGCTTAAAAGTAATTTTCTTTGTTTCTTACTTTCCGGACCATCCTTCTAGAAGGACTCAAAGGAGAAATATATTGGAACTCAATTACCTGTGCTAGTGAACCACCTACAGATATTTAAAAATAGCTACCTCTCACAGATAACCAGTTGAACCAAGTGCTTTTTTATGTGTGCCTCTCATGTCTCATTAACATAATAAAATGCAGCATGTACCTTTTCACGCTGCTGGAAGAAGCCCAAAATGGTCAATAAAACATTAAATATAACTCAGTGACCAGTGAAATTTTCTCTGATCACTAAAATAGTTTTCTTTGTTTTACCTTTGGTGAGCAATCAAATGAAGGTCAAAGCAGCTACACCTAAGTCAAATATATCTGATGTATCTGGGTGAAGCACCAAAAGAAAAACCTTGACAATTTGGCGCATTCTTATGCGCCACAGCTATTCAGAAGGGAATATAAAGCCTTGGGCATCAGTAAAGATTGTCTTCACTTAATCTCCAGCTCCTGTGGAAACCACATGGTAAAAAAGCTGATGAGAAGTCTTCTCCAAATGTCTCAAATGTCTGGGAAGAGGAATATTTTCTTGGCCTGACTGGCAGATGAAGGCAAGATTCAGTACAAGTTAGCATCTCAAACATTTTGTCTGGTGTTCCAGTTCTCATTCTTGTCTCATATAGGAGAGAAACAATTGGTTTTTTTTTTCCAAAGGAAAAAAAGAAAAAAAGAGGAAGAGGATGAAATAAATGGACAAGCACTATGAAAAAAGAAAGGATAATTCTTATTCAGAGAATTCCTCTCTGCCTCATTTTAACAATTTCGTGATAGATGTGTACAGCTATCATGAAACCTTTAAGGACATCTCAGTCTGTTATTGAATGATCTTTTAGTATTTTATCTCCAATAGTGTTCTTCCTGGTCAAATTTTTTACTACTTCCTTTTTTTATATTGTTTTTGCAACAGCACATGTTACATCAGGTAAAGGTTATTCTCATACTGGAAAGATAATTTCTTGGGGTGTTACAGTTTTCTTATGGATATATTCCTGACTTGAATTAGCACATTTTCACTACAATTTTCCAATTGTATTCACATATTCTCACTATAATTCCCATTGTTTCAGGGTAGTTTCTGCTCCACACTGACTTGTTAGAACAGTGTTTTTGATATTAAGGTACTCTACCACTAAAGCTAGGAAACTTTTTTAGGATCCACACCCTTTCATTTGTGCACAGGAATCTCTGATCTATATTTACAGTAGCTTTATAATTTAACAGATGCTTGGACAGTTACAGTCCCCTCTGGGACAGTACTGTGTGGTTTTGAACTACTCCAGAGTTGTTCTATGAATATTTTTCCTCACTCTTACAGTCCTGGGGGTCTGTAACAGCTGCTAATTGCAGTTTCTTCTTTGTTTTTTTGATAATCTAGTCTTATCCGAATTATTCCACTGCTGCCCTCATCATTATTGAATTGTATCTTAGTGATTCTCAAGGTTTCAAGAAGTAGATAAGACCACATAAGGTGTAGCTTATACACACACAGCATAGCTTAAAAGTTTCAGATGTGCATATGGAGATGGTGAGAGCATTCAAGAAATAGGGGCTTTTGGCAGAGAACATCCCACACCTCCTGTCCTTTCAGAAATATGCCTTGGAATAATTAGCAGCTCCATCTCAACTTCCCAATTTGCCACAATGCTCTCAGATATTATGCTGCTGATCCACAGTTTTCAAAGGGGCTTTTCATGCTGCATGCTGATCTGTTCCCTGAATCAAATGCTTAAGACATTAATAGCATGACCTTGAAGCATTTTTAAGCAGTTATGTGAAGGTTGCCAACTCGTACAGGTGAAGATGCCGTATTATGTAATAGTGCCTTTGTTCACCGTGCGCTACGTGTACACTGGGGCCATGCCAGAACAGCCAGCTTCTTTGCTTCGGAGAGAATGGGAACTTTTCACAAATAACAGCCATAAGAAATGCTCAGGTTGTGCTCCATCTTTTAGTTCAGCAGAGCCAGAAGGCAAAAACTATTTTGATAAAGTAGCAAATATTCCAATTTCAGAACTTAAGGACTCCAGCGGAGAATGAAGAGGCAGACAATGCTATCTATTTATAGTACATTTTGCCTGAATCCCTTCCATTGTACACAACAGCCATGGTCTTTCATGCAGAACCACTGTAGATGGACAGCTGTGTGTCTAAACATCTGTGATGAACAGAACTCAGATGGGAGCTTAAAAAAAGAGAAAACGGCATCAACATATTCATAAGTTGGTGAGCGAACAATGAAAGCACATATTGTAGGTCTGAAGGAAAAAGGCAGAATCAGCTTGTAAAAAAAAAAACCCACAAAATTCTCTGAGAAATTATTTTTGCAGATGTCAGCATAAGCTTTCTGCCTGATTCAGTATAACAGTAAACTCAGGAAGGGGACATAAGAGGTAGCTTTGACCAACCATGAGTTTCAAGGAAGCACCTATAAATCTGAAAATGAAAATTTGAGCATAACTGGATCCAGAAAAACTAAAACACCTCAAAAAGAAAATTAAAGAAAAAAAGAAAGAAAGAAAAAAAAGAAATTGAATTAGTTCTGTCTTGCTTGTGTATAATATCAGATTAAGATCGGACTAAAGCTATAGACATGCAGTGAATGATCTCTGAACCTTCCAAAGTTCCATCATAATCTTTAACTGGCTTTGCACTTGAGAGTAAAGCAAGTTTGATCCTTTAAAACATAATTGAATAAAATAAAATTTAAAAGCCTGCATTACTGACCAGACATCAGCCTGAATATTAGACTTTGTCAACCTCACCCATAATGACGCTACCTTAATTTTCAAGTAGTTCTAATGATAGCTGGCAGAGTGAGAGGATATGACTCAAAGCAGTTTAAGTAGTTTGTTATCAGCATCTCTCTGCTGTAGAGAATGATAATGAAGCATATAGAACACATCTTCACCTGAATTCAGTCCCTATTATTCGTTTAACCATTTAGATGGTTTCTAGAACTCATAGATGTTTCTTTACATTAAAACATATTGCCAAAGTAAGATAGAAGCTGTGTCCTCCTCTTTCTTCAAAGATTATGCACATTGCCCTAAGTGAAAAATTATGACCTTTGTCTTCCATGTTTCTTTTTCTTTGTTCATAAGCAATTTCCTGGAACACCTGGTATTCCACTAGAGAGAGACTGAAACTCCATTAGGATATAATTCCCCTTACAGGTATTTCCAACCGTCTTCAATGGGTATGACGTGTAAAATTGATAGGATGGATAGAGTGGACTCCAGCACAGGGATACATTTCAAGAATATATTGCATCAAACTGCATTTGCCAGTACATTGTACAATTTCTGCTACATTGGCTATCTGCTGTCTCTTTTCACCGTAGTTTCTCACATACAAGAGGAAGTTGTACCTCCCAAAGTGGGAAAACCTAAAACTTCCTCACCTGAAAGTTAGAATATAATATGTTTTGCTCTTTAAAACTGCACACATCTTTTCAGTAATAAAAAACCACAAGCCCACAGTATGCAAGCATTCTGTCTTATAAATGCATGCTCCACAAATGACCTTAAATTTGGAGAAAAAAGTCACAGAATCATTGCTTCCAACCTTTTAACTCACCATAAATGAAAAAGGGGTATCTGTGAGTTATCACAGAGTGGTAACTGTGAGTTATCTGTGAACAGAATAATTTTCTCAGATATATTTGCTATTCAAAATTAATGTATAATTTTCTGTGAGTAATTCTTGGCTTGATCACCGGTATGAAAGCAGTCTATTGTAGACAAAATAATGATACTCATATACTGAGCTGCTTTGACGAGGTATTGAGGTCACACATTACATATCCAGATTCCCTAAACAGCAATCTCAGCTCCAATGTGACTCCACCATTACATATTCACTTCTTCCTGCCTTCTGGGATTGAGAGAGTCTTGATCAATAAGAGATTTTAACTAAGAAATAACAGAGTAGGACTCCATTTCGGGGGACAGAAAAAGGAAAATCTGGCAAATGACGATAAAGAGGATATGCTGAACAATTATTCATTTATTGGGCACTACTATGACCTTAAGTCTTTCCTTGTTCCTCACTCTCTTGCCAAATGCTGACATGATTCAAATTTCTTTTAGATTATTCTGTGAATCTTCAAGGATGGAGAAGTGATTACACCTCTAAAATTGCAGTATTATCTTCACTGTAGAGAGATCTGGGAGGGGAGACATTCTGAGTCCCATGTTTGGGAAGCTTCTGCTATGAAAATGTCTTTAGCCAGTCGCCTTCCTCTCAGACCTGGGCTTGGGTCAACATGTCCTCTCGTTGCATTCTGTGGTCAGAGATCAGCTTTCCTCTTCTCTCTCATCTTTAGAGTAAAGCTACATCTGCCTTTGCCTGAATATAGGGACAAAACAATCTGTCCACTGATATGCCCTATTTCACATCATCCACAGTCGTAACGGAAGTGGAAGAGAGTCCCAATGAACTTGTTCTTCAGTCTGAGGAACAGGATGGTCTCCATCATACAATATTGTTCCCTACTTTGGAAATGTCCAAAATTTGACAAGACAAGACAAGACCCTGAAGAAGCTGATTTTCTTTTGGGCAGATGGTTACACTAGAGACCTCCAGAAGTCCTTTCCACTTAAATTTGCTTGTGACTCTCATTCACACTAGTCTTGTGACCAGCAGCAAAGATTTTTTTGGATATTGTATAGCTTCAAAAGATTAAACAGAACCTTTAAAATGCAGAGTCAAAGAATATGGCAAATTCATAGCTGATTAGCCGTATCAAAACATGCCAGACATAGAGCAAACATAAATGGAAAATAAAAATTAGAAACATGGATATAACTGCAAAACATGAATACACACATTTATTTACCAAACATTTATTGTGCTAGAATAGGAAGATATCTTTCATTGATGAGATGCACTGATTTATTTTTAGGAAGGAGAATGCTGTAGATTAATAGATCTAGGCTCAAACATATTATTAGGTCACAAAATGATGACAAGATGCCGATCTTGTGCAGCTGCCAGAAACATGTTTGTGATTCTCAAGTATATGAAGTGAGGAGGGAGTTCAACCAGCAATCAACAAGCATTAACACTCTTGCATAAGACCTTGTTTAGAACACTGCCTACATCTATGTTCAAGAAAGGTAAATTTTAACTAGACCTTAAATCAAAAAGGTTTATTAATATAACAAGGCAACGGAGAGTTCACTGTTTAAGAAGAAAGTAGAAAATCAAGCCAAGATGAAATGATCTTTAAAATAGGAGAAGGATTACAGTTTTTGTTCATAAATGTTACAGGGGATAAACAATAGGAAGGAGAAAAAACATACCTATTCAAGGCAAAGCATGAGAATAAGAATATAAAGCTATAAACCAGGATATGTAAATTTAATCTGGAAAATGCAAGGTTCCTGTCTGCTAGATAAATCAAATTCCAGCAACAGTATTGGGCAGGGAATGCGAAGGATAAAAGGAAATTTGACTAGTCTGAAGACTGAGTGTGATAACCACCATCTCGGTGAGATTGCATTATGACGTTGCTTTCTGTAAGGACATTGAAATCAACAATCCAAGACGCCACTGCTAGTCCTGTGCTCCTCCTGATAGACTGCAGTCATCAGGGCCAGAAAGGATCGTCTGCTTTCTTAGCTGATTCAGAAAGCAGAGACTTTGAACAGGGAATTTCATTTCAGGACTGGCATGCAGCCCTGAACTTGTACTCCATCTTGCAAACAAGTGAGCAGGAAGGCAGGAAGAGCAAGTTAATGAGTAAAGAATTGCACACAAGATACCACATCACAAAGGTGCCAAAGTAGGACACTTTCAAGTACTACTAGTATTCACTTTCTCTCTGAAGCACAAATACAACAATATTTTATTATTATTTCTACACACAGCAGGTCCAATAATAGAAAATGCATGTTTGTTTTGTAAAAGACTCTGCTCAGTAAACCCTTTGCATTCCCTACTCCTTTTACTGTTATGCATGCTTTGCTGAGGTGAATGGAAGTGAGGGTACAGGAAAGAATACAAACTCTTTTTAAAAGAGAAATAATATTCAGACAGCACTTTTTCCACTCCTAATTTTTTATATTTCCTTTCATTCATGGATAAAAGCTGAGGTTATGGGAAGGTATGTCAACCTTATAATTTTTTCCAAGAACAAAGAACATGTCATTCTGTGCAAAGGACATGCAAATTCTGTAGAAATGGAAATTATAATAGTAAGAGAGCTGAATAGAGAATTATTTGGCCCTTCAGAGAGGAAAATGTGAAGAACCAACCAGAGTAGGCTTTTTTTTTTTTTTTTTTTTTTTTTTTTTTTTTTTTTTTTTTTTTTTTTTTTTTTTTGGTAGAGATGCGGTAGTCCGTCTATCTGAAATTAAGCCAGAATAGAAAATTGCAATCATCTGTGAGTTTGCTTTCATATTCCAAATTTCTCTGCTGTGTGGAAGGAAGAGTAGCCCAGACAGTGAAGTATGGATTTAAATGTAGATCCTTCAAAATGTGTTTGTGAAGAGCAAAGGAAGGTCAGTTTGTTCTGCTCTCTAGTAAAAAAAGGAGGACACTTGTGCAATAACATTTTAGAGTAGTAAAAGAGCCATAACAAGTTCCAAAAAAATAAATTTGGTACTCTGTGTATTAAGAGCACAAATCACGTAATCTATTTTAAGTATTGGGGGCGGTGGGGGTGGTGCGTGGGGTGATTAAATGAATTATTGTGTTAAATCACCAACTGTTTTCTTATGGCTACAGAGTCTAGAGAGCTAGCTTAAATGTAGACGACAAGATTTGGTTAAGTGAATCCCTACCTTTGTGTCCTAAGTTTCTAATGAAACTATTAATCTGAATTCATATCTACTATCCTGAAGAATTACTTTGAAGCCTACAGTCTTTCACCCAATATTTACCTTTACACACCAGTCACCACCCTAGATGCTGAGTGTGTTGATTTGTTCCTGATAAACCCAGGGAAAAATTGCAGTGCCACCCAGTGCAAAAATGACATTTTAAGTGTCATTTTGTAGTTAAACATTACCTGAGTTGAAACTAAGACATGACAGGTATCCGGAGAGAGGCCCACAGACAGCACATCATACAAAAAAATTCCAACAACAGTGATTACTAGCACTGAAATGCTAATAAATAGAATAATAATTATAATAATAATAATAAAGGTTATACAGTAAAACAACTATTGTTAAAGCAACTTTGATGTATGAAGAGCAAGTCTGAAACATAATGAATGAGAGATCTATTTCTCTTGATCTGAAGGACAATTACAAAATTGCTGGCTTGTAGGTAGTATGCAGAAACCAGTTTACAGGAGCCTTCCAATGTCCACCTTGATTTCAGGTACCCTCAAAAATTACTGATTGTCAGAATTTTGTTGAGTAAAAATTATTTTACAGCTATAGAAGTCCAAAATAGCAAACCAGATGCTCAATGAGCTTAAATATTGAATAATACATAGTAATACTTCTGATTAAATAACGATTTTGTTCAGTGATTACATTCAGTTTCCCTACTTGGTAATTTTTGATTACAGTGTATAGCCATTTGTTTCTGCTAACCACTCTGCCCTCATAAATGTAAACACCAAGGACGGGGCTTGCACTCCCCTATTTTACATAGCACTGGGCTGTTACGCATGTCGTGCAAAGATCCATGACACAGTAATGATACACCTTTTGTTGCAAAGAAAACAGTTTGTGATTATAAAGTTTTTTGATACGTGGGATCCCTTCTCTGTCCTTCATGCAGACTAAGTTTTCACATGACTACTAGAGGTGTCATGACTATCCTAAATCATAATTGCTGGGTAGTAATTTTACATAACTGATTATATTTTGTAGCAATCTTTGTTTTGTCATTCTGATGTACTTTAAGCAGTAATTGATAAAGACTCTTTCAAATTTCTTTGAGTCATGAAGGCATCCCTTGATATAAAATAAAGAGAAACAGCAAGAAAGACAGCCTGCAGAAGTCCACTGGACATATTATAGAATTTGGCTGCACATGTCTTATTTGAATATTTTCCTATAAGGAATAAAAAGTCACTCAGTTGTGGTTTCCTGTGGATAACTAATTCAATCCCATGTGTCTAGTCATATGTTCAGACAAACTTTATCCTGAAGCAACAGTAGACCGTTATTAGTGGCTCAAAAGCATTCTCTCTATTATTTCAGTCACCTTTTTTTTCTCTGTATATTGTAAAACATGACAGCACGGGCCTCTGGTCTCCACTGGGGGCTTTGCAACAAGGGTTTTGTTAGTATAGGAGAAGACAGGTATGGGCCCGAAGATGTTGGTACAGACTATGCACAGTCTCGCAGTGATGAGATCAGGCTTTCTGAAAGTTGAAGGCAGCCATCAAACAGCATGTATGTAAGAACTTTGCTTCAGCTATGGTTTAGGTTGAAAAGTGATCCTGCAAGTTTTCATCTCTCTGTTTCTTACATGCCCCTAGTTTTGTCCAGAAAATATCACTGTCTTTCAGTTAAAGATACTCTCTGGCCAAGATCGGATGAGATTTTTGGGTCCTTTCCATATTCTAGCACTTATTCTTTGGATAATTTTGTCCTTTTTTTGCACCTTCTGTCTCATATCTTTAATGTGGCTGAATTGCTCTGAATTCCTAGCATGAAAGAATATTGCACTTAAGCTCAATTTTTTTCTGTATATCATTTTTATTATGAAGCACGGTTTTACCAATGCATAATAAAGTGAAAATAGTATATATGATTTCTTTTTCTTGACATGCAAACCCTATTTCTCAAGCACAACAGTAATATGCTTAATAAATGGTTATCTTTCATTTATTTTGAGTGATGGATAACCTGGTAAAATTTTCCATACATAAGACATTAAAAAATCATAACACATAACATCTCATTAGATGATGTTTCTAATTTTATGCCTATCTGAAATAGCATGCTGTCTCATTTTAAATTTCTAAATACATACAAAGTGGAAAGATTCCTAAAGGTTGTATTTTTTAACTATCATCCAAACCTGCTTCAGAATTTTACAGTGGCAGAAAACCAGTCATATTTTAATTAGCTGTAAAGACTGGCTGATGATAATTTATAATCTTAACAAATACAGCCATTTTAAACTATTAAAAATATTTTTTCTTCAAAATAGCTAATATTTTTCCTAATACAAAATAATATGTTTATAGTATGTTTAAGTGTCTACTTAAACTTTCCCTGAAATGTGGAAAATGAAGAACCCTTATGCCGAAGACTCCACAGTGAACTTGCCATCACTGACCACAATCATTAAAACAAGTGGAGTGGTGGTTGTTTATATCACACAAAGATCTACCTCATTTTTCTAAGCAAACTGGAATTCAGCTGATTTAGAACAAAATAATATCACCACAGTTTTCTTATTCACTATCAACAGAAAATTATTGGAGCTGTTCCTTCAGAGAGGAATGAGCTGATTTCCTGGACAACAGGGTCTCAGCACCATTGTAGATGCAGGTGCCGCTCCCATCTCCCATGTACACACCAGTGTTCTTGATCTTTGAGTTTGACCATTTGCCGCAGGTTGTCACCACATCCATCTTCTATACGATTTGTCCAGGACATCAACCTTTTTGCATAGGATCTCATTAGCATTACTTTTGATTACAGTCACATTATTCTCTCTGGCCTTGAGACACTGCCCTACTCATATCAATCCAGACTGTTGCTGTAAGATCCTCTCTGCCAGATTCATCCATGCCAGTCCTCCCTCGCCTTTGCATCTTCCTAGGGTTTGTCATTGACTATTGAATTAAATGTAAATTTACTCTCTCAGGTTGCCTTACTGACTATCTTGGGCTAATTTTCGATTTTTATTCATTACTGTTAGAGGCAAGAGTTGGTAAATCACTGATGCAAACATCTATCCTCTCATTTGTTAAATTTCAGTGCAGGCACCCACATGTTTTAGTCCAAGTTGCTCATTTAGACTACAGAATATTTCTCTGGAAAGATATTAAAACTGATTCATTATTCAACTTCCAATTTCTCATAAAGTCATCATCTGCAGTGCAACTTTGAAGTCTTGATATGTTGTCCATCTGCTTCCTTGCACTTGGTTACTTATTTGAATCTAATTCTATTGTCCTCCTTGTCTCCAGGGTGTGGATGGTCTTTGCGATCTCTGCGCACCTTGACATTGTAAAGTTCTAGTTCCTTTGGCACTATGTGAATGCAATAATAAGGAACAACAACTATGTAACATTTCCAGAGGTCAGGTCTAAACCATCACCAGCTTCTTGGCAGAGTGCACCCAGCAGTTGTACTTCAAATGTCAGCATTAAAGACCTGGAAGCTCTTTAGCATTTGTGGAACCCAAAGTTTAGATCCAGTCTGTAGAACACAGCTATCTTGTGCTTACTGAAGATTAACACTTGATAAAATTGAAATGAAGCATGTAACCCCCCTGAAAAATCTCCCACCCTCCCCACAAACTGGAAATAGAGCAGCACACTGAACGCTGTTCCATGTATCAATTAAACAGCTCCTCATCAGTACAGTGCAGGCTGTACGTGCCCAGCTAGCTGTTTCTTCTAAGGAGAATTATATTTTCCCTGAAAAAGACTTGACTCACAAATTTATAATCACACAGTTTTGAACTACTTAACATAAAATTTTAATAAAAACCACAGCATTTGTAAAGTGTGTCAGCTTGAAAATAAAGCTAGGTATTTCAATAACACCCAAGTGCCCTATTTAATGCTTTTTGAACGCAACTTCTATTTCAAAATTTCTTTCCAAAGTGAGAATGGTTTTAGAGAAAATCACTAATAAAAAAATCAAAATGAAGTATTTAAATTGCATTGAAGAAAATAATTTGGCCCAAAGCATTATGGGGAAAATTTCATCATTTTGTGAGCAAAAAAAAATCTGGTTTGGTTAGTTCTTTATTCCTTTGCAGGACAGAAAGGAATTTTTTTCTTCTTTTGTATAATAATAATGGAATTTCTAGGATAAGTTTCCAGCCTTTAATCTAAAATCTCATCTTTTCCCCCTTTATTATACTATCACATTTTATATAAAACACAATGAGCTGGTTAGATTTCCCTCAGAGGTAATGTTAGCCTCATCTAAAAATCACAAAACACTCATTCTTTGCTAAGATTGATGTGACTATATTGTGAATCCTGGATATCGGGGGCGGGGTGGGGGACGACAAACTCGAGGAAGTAAGCAGTTCAACAGCTAATATAGGGGAAAAAGTGTTCAATCAAAATTGAATGCAGAATTTTGATTTTTTTCCTTTCATCAAAACCAGAGCAAACAACTCAGAAATATTTCATGTTTCTTTCTGCCCGAGCTCAACTGTATTCATTTGGGCACTGAAAGGAGTGCCCCATAAAACCTGAAGGAGTGAAAAATTTTATTTTGCAAAATTGCTAGAAGACTAATTTTTCCCATTAACTAATCATTCTGGATCTTACGTACTGATGTACTGTAACAAATCAATTAAAATTCCCTCTTCTGCTTGAAGCTTTGGAAATGTTCAGTCCCAGTCCCACTGCAAACATAACAGTAGGTTTTTCTGGGATAAGGTGCTGATAGCAACATTTATTAAGAAGACAGTAGATCCCTAAGCAAAGAATAAAAAGAGCTTCCTCTTCTTGTTGGCTCATGAAAATACCCTCCCTTCTCCACATGCAGTGGCCAAGGCTCTTCAGCACATAGCAAATTCTTTTTTTTTTCCCAGAGAATTTACCAAAAAAAAAAAAAAAAAAAAAGGG